>NC_133325.1:43197559-43420059 GCF_042186555.1 Aquarana catesbeiana
ATATTTGAATACTGCCCTGCGGCCCAGTCTCCGAAGGGAAGGGATCGTGTTCTGCTTCAGTATGTCACAGTACATGTTGGCATTCATGGTTCCCTCAATGAACTGTAGTTCCCCAGTGCCGGCAGCACTCATGCAGCCACAGACCATGACACTCCTACCACCATGCTTGACTGTAGACAAGACACACTTGTCTTTGTACTTCTCACCTGGTTGCCGCCACACACGCTTGACACCATCTGAACCAGATAAGTTTATCTTGGTCTCATCTCACCACAGGACATGGTTCCAGTAATCCATACCCTTAGTCTGCTTGTCTTCAGCAGTTAGTGGGCTTTCTTGTGCATCATCTTTAGAAGAGGCTTCCTTCTGGAACTACAGCCATGCAGACCAATTTGATGCAGTGTGCAGCATATGGTCTGCGCACTGAAAGGCTGACCCCCCACCCCTTCAACCTCTCTGTCTCTGCAGCAATGCTGGCAGCACTCATACATCTATTTCCCAAAAACAACCTCTGGATATGACGCTGAGCATGTGCACTCAACTTCTTTGGTCGACCATGGCGAGACCTGTTCTGAGTGGAACCTGTCCTATTAAACCGCTGTATGGTCTTGGCCACTGTGCAGCTCAGTTTCAGGGTCTTGGCAATCTTCTTATAGCCTAGGCCATCTTTATGTAGAGCAACAATTCTTTTTTTCAGATCCTCAGAGAGTTCTTTGCCATGAGGTGCCATGTTGAAATTCCAGTGAGCAGTATGAGAGAGTGAGAAAGATAACACCAAATTTAACACACCTGCTCCCCATTCATACCTGAGACCTTGTAACACTAACAAGTCACATGACACCGGGGGAGGGAAAATGGCTAATTGGGCCCAATTTGGACATTTTCACTTAGGGGTGTACTCACTTTTGTCGCCAGTGGTTTAGACATTAATGGCTGTGTGTTGAGTTATTTTAAGAGGACAGCAAATTTACACTGTTATACAAGCTGTACACTCACTATTTTACGTTGTAGTAAGTGTCATTTCTTCAGTGTTGTCACATGAAAAGTAACAATCAAATGTTTAAAAAAATGTGAGGGGTGTACTCACTTTTGTGAGATACTGTATACAAAAAACAAAAAATCCAGTTTGGAAGGAAGCAGTGATTTTATTGATGCTTAAAGCTAAATTCCAGGCATCTTTTTTTTTTTTTTTTTGCTTAGTTACATTGGTCCAGCTTGGACTAATATAAATATGCATATTCTAAACCTGGCCCTATGGAAGCTGGCAGACCATCTACCACTACTACAGTGATCCTCCCTGTCTTCTGGGTCCTGTGCCGTACGGCTGCCCCGCTGCATAGTAACCACAGGGAACTGCTCGCTGGGCATGGCCGCCATTCAGAGAACACGTTGCATTTTCTCAATGATTTAAAGGAATTCTCTCATTGGATGAAGTGGAGATCCTGATGGCATCACCCCACCTCTCCATTCAGCAATATATCTGGAATGAAGATGAATATTGCAGCCAAATCAGATTTTTGCTATTTTACCTTTTAAAGGGCTACTCGTTTTCATCTTCTTGTTTTTTGGCTGGACTTTTGCTTTGATGCACGCAAGTTCCTTAATACAGCGAGCTTCTTCTGCAATAACAAGTCATGTAAAACTACAGCAGCGCAATTTTTTTTTTTTTTTTTTACTATAATAACAATTAAGAAGTGAAGAGGATATTTCGATTGTCTTTAGTCGCAGCTACCGAAACCGACAAGAACAGAGACCTTGGCTGTAGCCGGTGGAATATTGTCTCCGTTCCGTTTTCAAGGATTCATTTTGTGTTTTATCAAGTGAGGCAATGCGGAAGGAGCCTGCGAAGCTTGTGCAGAGAGAGTGTCGCCTGGCTCCGTGTGATAAGAGGTTTAACAAATAGTAATAATCTGCACTTACACAGGTAGATATACAACAAAGTATTATTCTCTGCTGGATCAAAACAAATGTGTGAGCGAGAGCTTAAATCACGGGACATACACTTATCAGCAGAAGAAAAGGACGTATGTGTATTTTGATTTTATTTTGTAATATATTCAGATCAAAGAGAGGTGTATTGTTTTGTAACGCAAAACCAGTTCTATACAGGAGTAAATGGATTCCTAAATACGTATAACGAGCGATACGCATTCACAATATGCAGAGACATTAGCATGCCATTGTATGCAGAAGTTCCCAATTGCCTTAAAGCAGTTGTAAACCCTAACTGAATGACATGTAGTTCGCTAAAGAGCAGTGTATCATGAATACAGTAGTTAAAAAAAAGAAAATCTGTTTCCCATTTTTTTTTATTATCCTTAGTTGTGTCTT
This sequence comes from Aquarana catesbeiana, assembly GCF_042186555.1. Lineage (NCBI taxonomy): Eukaryota > Metazoa > Chordata > Amphibia > Anura > Ranidae > Aquarana > Aquarana catesbeiana. The sequence goes on from NC_133325.1 coordinate 43,199,891, forward strand.
AGTGATCTCTTTCAAGCTCTTTGCAGCTTGCACCTGTCTACATGTACTCTAGAACAATTTGGAGATTACCCCCTTGGGATTTTAAAGGTGACCACCATGAATAAAATTTTTAAACATTGGTAATTTTTTTTTTTGAAACAATGAATAAAACATGAATAGATACAAGAGGATTTGTGAGATTAAGGTGCAAATATGATACAGTAATCCAAAGGAACATAAGAAAATTATTTTATTATTAAACAATGATAAAAAAAATTGTCTAAAAACAATTGTAGCAAGTACACAAAACATGGTTCTTATGGGCACAGGACTTTAGATGGAATTCCCAACATGTTTCGTCCACATCCTGGGCTTCCTCAGGGGATGCTGTCCACTTGAGTTACAAGCCTGCTAATGAAGAAAAATATATATAACAATCATATCAATGCAGGACTTTTAATTATATTGAATAACAAAACAATTTAAACAATAAAAATTATTTTTTTAAAGAAATAAGTGGACATTTACCCCGAGAATATCCTTACTCATGAGACACAATAGCCAGTATGGGATAATCTGCATATCTGCCCATTAGCCTTTGAACGCCTGGGGTGTCCATATGGACGCCCAGGGCGTCTGATCCAGGGGATTCCCTTGCATAGCGCCTGTCCCACCGTGCCATATGTGCGCTTCTCATTTCCCCTCTGGTTGTCTACACCTTGCCTCCTGTGTCTGGCCCCTGCCTTTGAAGTGAGTGTTCCCCTCCCATTTAAAACATTGGTAATTTTTTTTTTTTTTTAAACAATGAATAAAACATGAATAGATACAAGAGGATTTGTGGGATTTTTACTGTGCAAATATGATACAGTGATCCAAAGGAATATAATAAAATTATTTTATTAAACAATGATAAAAAAAATTGTTTAAAAACAATTGTAGCAAGTACACAAAACACGGTTCTTATGGGTACAGCACTTTAGATGGAATTCCTAACATGTTTCGCCCACATCCTGGGCTTCCTCAGAGGATGCTGTCCACATGAGGTACAAGCCTGTTAATGAAGAAAAATATATATAACAATCATATCAATGCAGGACTTTTAATTATATAGAAAAACAAAACAATTTAAACAATACAAATTATTTTTCTAAAGAAATAAGTGCACATTCACCCCGAGAATATCCTTACTCATGAGACACAATAGCCAGTATAGGATAATCTGCATATCTGCCCATTTGCCTTTGAATGCCTGGGGTGTCCATATGGACGCACAGGGCATCTGATCCATAGTTACATAGTTACATAGTAGGTGAGGTCGAAAAAAGACACAAGTCCATCAAGTCCAACCTATGTGTGTAATTATATGTCAATATTACATTGTATATCCCTGTATGTTGTCATTCAGGTGCTTATCTAATAGTTTCTTGAAACTACCGATGCCCCCCCGCTGAGACCACCGCCTGTGGAAGGGAATTCCACATCCTTGCCGCTCTTACAGTAAAGAACCCTCTACATAGTTTAAGGTTAAACCTCTTTTCTTCTAATTTTAATGAGTGGCCACAAGTCTTGTTACACTCCCTTCCGCGAAAAAGTTTTATCCCTATTGTGATCCAGGGGATTCCCTTGGACAGGGCCCGTCCCACCGTGCCATTCGTGCGCTTCTCATTTCCCCTCTGGTTGTCTACACCTTGCCTCCTGTGTCTGGCCCTTGCCTTTGAAGTGAGTGTTCCCCTCCAACCACCAGAGGGAGCTTGTCACGTCCTTCTGTGGGCTAGACGTTGAACCCGGTGGGTGGATGAGCAGGGGATGTGATGTGGTTTGTGCATGCGTGGTGCGGTCATCTCGTCCGCATCCGGCCTGGCTGGCCGGATGGGAGTTATGTAAGGCCGCTTGTTCTGGCTATTTTACGCTGCTGGAACCACAGGGACACACATGCCACTGCAGGATATCGGATACTTGTTATATGACGGATGGTTTGTCTACCCTTGCCCTTGCATTGAATAGAATACTCTACCAATCTTCCAGACAGCAGAGGAAAAAGCTAATTTGTGGAGCGTTCTTTTGAATGCTCGATGTCAGTGATGTCTTTTTTTTTCACTGCATCTAACTGAAGCCCTTTTTCCTGTCTGCTTACTAAGTTTTAGACACAATTATGCTGCTTTGGGGAGTCTACGTCCCTGGCTGTTGAGCGTTCTTGCAAACTTTGTTTATAAGTTTATTTTTTGTTTTATGTATTATGCTTTTTGGAGATTAATTCCCATTCCTTGATATATAATCTGATTATATTAATATTATTTATGTTATTCTTAGCTGGTCTTTGACTGCCCCCTATGGTCACCTGTAGTTCTTGGTTTTCTGTGACGGTTGCAGACTCCCTGAATTATCATTGATTGTAGGATACACTGTCCGTAAAGACCGGGGTGAGTAAGGATATTCTCGGGGGGAATGTGCACAAGTATGTTAAGCTTTTTTTATTTTTTATTAAATTAATTTTTATTGTTTAAATTTCTACATTATTATGTCCAATATAACCAAGGGAATCCCCTGGATCAGACGCCCTGGACATCCATATGGACACCCCAGGCATTCAAAGGCAAATGGGCAGATATGCAGATAATCCTATACTGGCTATTGTGTCTCATGAGTAAGGATATTCTCGATGTCCACTTATTTCTTTAGATTGTTTCTTTAGATTTTTTTATTGTTTAAATTGTTTTGTTTTTCTATATACTGTATTTATTGGCGTATAACACTCACTTTTTCATCATGAAAATCGGGTGCAAATAGCGCGTGCGTGTTATACGCCAATACTTCAATTTTAGCTGCCTCTGAGGGGACAGGGAGGGGGGCGGGATGAGCGCCGTCAGATTAAATACAGTGAGAATCTCCTGTTTACTTGGCGGCCTCTGTAATAGAAAGTCCCGTCTCCTGGGTCGCCATTGGACCACTGATGGCAGTGGTGAGGCTGCTGCATTGATGGCAATGGTGAGGCTGCATTGATGTAGACTAATGAGGCTGCATTAATGGCTCTTGTGAGGCTGCAGATGGGCATTGATCAGGCTGCATTGATGGCAATGGTGAGGCTGCAGATGGACACTGACCCTTATTTTGCTTCAAAGTTCCTTATTAAAAATTTAATTTTTTTTCCTGAAACTTCCCTCTTAAAATGAATGTGCGTGTTATACACCTGTGCGTGCTATACGCCGATAAATACGGTAATTAAAAGTCCTGTATTAATATGATTGTTATACATATTTTTCTTCATTAGAAGGCTTGTACCTCAAGTGGACTGCATCCCCTGAGGAAGCCCAGGATGTGGGCGAAACATGTTGGGAATTCCATCTAAAGTGCTGTACAATTTTTGTTTAAATGTATTCAGATCTGTATTGTGTGGCAAAAAACAGGTATATCATGAAAATAGCATCTGGCAACGGTATGTTTATAAATACATGCAATTAAAGATTGTAATGGAACAAACACCCAACCCATTTCAGTTCCTTCTTTCTTCAGGGGTGTATCCATACATAAGAATGCAGTAAATCTGTACCCAAAGAAGAAAGGTGCTGAGGGTGAGAGATTCCTTGTGCAGAGGAAGGAGTGGAATCCTTGCTGCATTTGGTTGAAGATTGTGGGTGTGACCCATCACTGGGAGAACGTCTTTTTGATTTGCGTGAATTTCTAGATCTGGGGCAGTCGATTGTATGCTCTTCCTCCTTTACTTTGCCTCAGCTTCTGGTCCTTGGAGCGTGCTCCCGGCCGCTATGTCATAGCTGTCTACATGTACTCCAACAATGGTTCCATGGCATTCTTTCAGGGAGGGTTTCCAGATGAGGACAGCAGTGGACCATGCCTACGAAATGTTCATAGAAGCCACGTCAAAGAGAAGTATGGGAATCTGTTTATTTTTAGAATCATACTTACCTAGATTGATGCAGCATCGGTCCTAACACTGAGAACCGAGCAATCAAACACCACCGATCGCTCAGTTCTCGGAGCTCCCTAAACAGAGAGCTGGTGGCTGTCAGTCACCTGCTCTCTGCTCTGCTGTGGAGGGGGCAGGAGTGGCTGGCTCAGGCTCTCAGCGGCTCTCTGAGAGGCTGAGCCGGGTGACGGCCCAGGCATATGGGAAGATCCCAACCATATGGTCGCGATCTTTCCCAAGCCTGAACCGGCTCTGTGACGTCAGCCGACAGCAGGCTTCAGCCCACTGTCCGCTGAAAACGGGTCACAGGAGTGCAGAATGGACTGCACTCCTGTGATCCATTGGAGAAGTACAGCCAAATGAGCTTTGGCTCTACTTCTCCTTTAAAGCCCATGTTACAGGGTGACAATGCAAGTGAACCATTGGGAGAGAGGGCGGAATAAGGACCAAGGAGTGGAGAGAACAAGGAGTGGCTGAATAAGGACCTTTTATAATTATATTTAGAGATTTTTTTCTCAGCCAATAGATGCCAGTACTCAAATCCCCCCCGGCCCCATCAACTCGACCCACGAAGCCCACCCACACTACAGAGCCCCTCCACAATACATAGGCCCCCTCACAATACAGAGCAAACTCACCTATTCACCGATGTATCTATGATCTATGATTTGTGAGTAAACACTTTGGAAAAACTCCTCTCTAGTATTTCTAGCTGAAGCCATCTTAAGTAAGGGCAGATGATTCATATAGCCATAGGTGGGCGCAGCCGATTGCATTAGGGCAGTGTTGGCGAACCTTGGCACCCCAGATGTTTTGGAACTACATTTCCCATGATGCTCAACTACACTGCAGAGTGCTGATCATCATGGGAAATGTAGTTCCAAAACATCTGGGGTGCCAAGGTTCACCTTTACTGCATTAGGGTGTGGACACCAAAGCTCAAACACACATGCATGTGCGTATATATATATTGTGTATTTATTTAAATACATACACAATCCTGGAGGGAAACTCAGTTCAAACATCTACACAGAGGCTATGTTCCTTTCTCCACTAAACACTCTATACCTCTGGGAGCAACTTGTCCTTGGTGTTTAGCTTCGAGACCATCTTTATTCCACCGTCTCTGGACATGCTCAGCCATCTCAGACTACTTGGATCGAGTCCTAACCTTTATCTTTGGAGTAACCAACTACCAACTACCTAAGGACCCCATGCTTCTTCTGTTTGGATGTACAAAGATGTGAAACCTCTCAGATGATCATAAAACCTTAAAGCTCCAGAACAACCACCAGTGGATTCTCATATGTCTCCTAGTTGCTCATAGAAACATCTTTAAGCGTTGGATCTCTGCAACAATGCCCACCATCTTGGAAATCAAGAGAGACCTTAAAACACTTCTATTTAGAGACAAACTGGACATTACAATGCAAAAGGTCAGTGGTATCAAAATGTGTTTCTACTATATCAGTTATATTTATATTTTTTACAAGCACACATACAGTCAGGTCCATAAATATTGGGACATTGACACAATTCTAATCTTTTTGGCTCCACCACAATGGATTTGAAATGAAACGAACAAGATGTGCTTTAATTGCAGACTTTCAATTTGAGGGTATTTACATCCAAATCAGGTGTAGGAATTACACCAGTTTGTATATGTACCACCCACTTTTTAAGGGACCAAAAGTAATGGGACAGATTAACAATCATCCATCAAACTTTCACTTTTTAATACTTGGTTGCAAATCCTTTGCAGTCAATTGCAGCCTGAAGTCTGGAACACATAGACATCACCAGACGCTGGGTTTCATCCCTGGTGATGCTCTGCCAGGCCTCTACTGCAACTGTCTTCAGTTCCTGCTTGTTCTTGGGGCTTTTTCCCTTCAGTTTTGTCTTCAGCAAGTGAAATGCATAATCAATCAGATTCAGGTCAGGTGATTGACTTGGCCATTACATAACATTTCACTTCTTACCCTTAAAAAACTATTTGCTTGCTTTTGCAGTATGCTTCGGGTCAATGTCCATCTGCACTGTGAAGTGCCGTCCAATGAGTTCTGAAGCATTTTGCTGAATATGAGCAGATAATATTGCCCGAAACACTTCAGAATTCATCCTGCTGCTTTTGTCAGCAGTCACATCATCAATAAATACAAGAGAACCAGTTCCATTGGCAGCCATACATGCCCACGCCATGACACTACCACCACCATGCTTCACTGATGAAGTGGCATGCTTTGGATCATGAGCAGTTCCTTTCCTTCTCCATACTCTTCTCTTCCCATTACTCTGGTTCAAGTTGATCTTGGTCTCATCTGTCCATTGGATGTTGTTCCAGAACTGTGAAGGCTTTTCTAGAGGTTGTTTGGCAAACTCTAATCTGGCCTTCCTGTTTTTGAGGCTCACCAATGGTTTACATCTTGTGGTGAACCCTCTGTATTCACTCTAGTGATGTCTTCTATTGATTGTTGACTTTGACACACATACACCTACCTCCTGGAGAGTGTTACTGATCTGACCAACTGTTGTGAAGGGTGTTTTCCTCACCAGGGAAAGAATTATTCGGTCATCCACCACAGTTGTTTTCGGTGGTCTTCCGGGTCTTTTGGTGTTGCTGAGCTCACTGGTGCATTCTTTCTTTTTAAGGATGTTCCAAACAGTTGATTTGTCCACACCTAATGTTTTTGCTATCTCTCTGATGGGGTTGTTTTGTTTTTTTCAGCCTAATGATGGCTTGCTTCACTGATAGTGACAGCTCTTTGGATTTCATATTGAGAGTTGACAGCAACAGATTCCAAATGCAAATAGCACACTTAAAATTAACTCTGGACCTTTTATCTGCTCCTTGTAAATGGAATAATGAGGGAATAACACACACCTGGCCATGGAACAGCTGAGCAGCCAATTGTCCCATTACTTTTGGTCCCTTAAAAGTGGGAGGCACATATACAAACTGTTATAATTCCTACACCGTTCACCTGATTTGGATGTAAATACCCTCAAAGCTGAAAGTCTGCAGTTAAAGCACATCTTGTTGGTTTCATTTCAAATCCATTCTGGTGGTGTATAGAGCCAAAAAGATTAGAATTGTGTCGATATCCCAATATTTATCGACCTGACTGTGTGCGAACTAAATCGCCTCAGGGTGCTTTTGCCGCCAGTATCCGTTTGGGTCTTCAGAAGAGATGGGTCTTAAGCTTCTTCCTGAAGGCCAGATGGTTTTTTTCCAAGCGGATGTCCGCGGGTAGAGCGTTCCATAGCCGTGGTCCTTGGACTGCGAACCTTCATTCGCCTTTTAATTTATAATGGATCTTGGGGATGTGGAGGAGGTTCTGGTTAGTTGACCGGAGAGGGCGACCTGGGGTGTAGGTATTGCGGGGCTTTTCCTTGTGTACATTTGTGAGTGAGGCAGAGGGTCTTAAATGTAACTCGGTCCTTCACGGCTAGCCAATGGAGGGTGCTCAGGAACAAGGTGATTGATTCCCAGGGTTTTTTCCAGTTACCAGTCTGGCTGCTGTGTTGTGGACGATTTACAGACGTGAAATTTGGTATTTTGGAAGTCCTAGGTAGAGGGAATTTGCATAGTCGAGTTGGGAATTGATGATTGCTCCAACTACTGCTGCTATATCTCCTTCCGGGATGAAGGGGATACGCAATAGGCGAAGCAGGTAGTGGGATCCGCTGACTACTGATCCTATTTGTGCATCTATCGTCATGTTTGAGTCAAAGATGACTCCGAGGCTTTTGGCTTTAGTGTTGGGGGTGATGGGTTGTCCGAGGATGGTGAATGGTGTGGGCATCGTGCCAGGATTTTTGTTTCGGTTTGCGTGGAGGAAGAGGAGTTCTGTTTTGGATCCGCTGAGTTTAAGGGATCTCTCCGTCATCAAATCGTCGATCAATGAGAGACAGTTTTCCAGTGCCTGGTATTGGTCTTTTTTGTTGGTGATGCGTAGGTAGAGTTGGATGTCATCCGCGTAGGAGTGATAAAGTAGGTCCTGGTTGCTGATGATTTTGAGGAGTGGGCGGAGATAGATGTTAAAGAGCACAGGCAACAGGGGTGATCCTTGAGGGACTCCGCATGTAATTTTTCGTGCTTCCAAAGTGAAAGCCTCCTAGTTTCACTTTCTGAGATCGGTTCTCTAGGAAGAATGCGAACCAGGGTAAGTCTGAGTCTGCAACTCCAGTTACTTCTGTGAGACAAGTGAGCAGGGTTTTACAAGCACACATACTATATTCCGTAGATTAATATTTTAATATTTTTAATTAAGTTATAGGAGCTATATAGCTTTTCACTATTTTTTTTTTTACAAGCGCACATATTATATTCCGTAGATTAATATTTTAATATTTTTAACCAAACTATTTTCAAACAAACTATTTACCCAGCCCCCCCCCCTTAATGACCAGACCATTTTTTTGCGTTACGGCACTGCATTACTTTAACTGACAATTGCGCGGTCGTGCAACACTGTACATAAATAATATTTATGTCATTTCTTTCCCACATGGAGCTTTCTTTTGGTGGTATTTGATCACCTCAATTTTTTTTTTGCCCTATAAACAAAAAAAGACAGACAATTTTGAAAAAAAAAATGAACAACAATATTTTTTACTTTTTGCTATAATACATTTCCAATAAAAAAATATAAAAAAAAATAATTTTCTTTATAAATTTAGACCAATTTGTATTCTGCTACATGTTTTTGTTAAAAAAATAATCCCAATAAGCGTATATTGATTTGGTTTATGTGAATGTTACAGCATCTACAAACTATGGGATATATACTGGAATTTTATATATTTTTTTATACTAGTAATGGCGGCATTTAGCGACTTATAGCGGGGCTGCAGGAGACACTAAGCTCCAGCTCACATTGGAGCGACCTGTTGCATGACAAACCGCAGCCTATTGCCGCCAATCGCTCTTTCCAGATTGGTGCTATGCCGACTTTGTGGTGCCGCATCAATTTGAAAAGTGAAATGAGTAGTACATACACAACTTTTGGCGGTTTCGGGTGCAACTTGAATAGACATATGTACATGAAGCCGCACAGATGCGGCTTTGAAATTGTGCAATTTCAAATAAAGTTGCACAATTTCAAAGCCGCAGTTTTTGTGAACAGGGGGGAGGGGTGGCTAACTGACACTTTGCAGGAATCAGTGACACCAATACAGTGATCAGTGCTAATAGTATGCACTGTCACTGTACTAATGACACTGGCTGGGAAGGGTTAACATCAGGGGCGATCAAAGGGTTAACTGTGTACCTAGCCTGTGTTTGTGTTTACAGTGTGCTGCTTTTACTAGGGGAAGTGATGGATTTTATTCCCTGCTTTGTAGGAACACAGAATCCATCCCTTCCCCCGTCAGAGCGGAACTCTGCATTTAGATCCCTGCTCTGTGTTGTTTATCAACGATCGGTGGATGCCAGAGGACATTGATTACCTGCCACCTGCAGATTGGCTTCTGCTGTGAATGTTCACAGCGGAAGTGGCGCGCCCCCTGCAAGTGTATATATCATGTATCATTCTTTATCATGTATATATACATACAGTATCTCACAAAAGTGAGTGCACCCCTCACATTTTTGTAAATATTTTATTCTATCTTTTCATGTGACAACACTGAAGAAATTACACTTTGCTACAATGTAAAGTAGTGAGTGTACAGCTTGTATAACGGTGTAAATTTGCTGTCCTCTCAAAATAACTCAACACACAGCCATTAATGTCTAAACCGCTGGCAACAAAAGTGAGTACACCCCTAAGTGAAAATGTCCAAACTGGGCCCAAAGTGTCAATATTTTGTGTGGCCACCATTATTTTCCAGCACTGCCTTAGCCCTCTTGGACATGGAGTTCACCAGAGCTTCACAGGTTGCCACTGGAGTCCTCTTCCACTCCTCCATGATGACATCACGGAGCTGGTGAATGTTAGAGACCTTGCGCTCCTCCACCTTCCGTTTGAGGATGCCCCACAGATGCTCAATAGGGTTTAGGTCTGGAGACATGCTTGGCCAGTCCATCACCTTTACTCTCAGCTTCTGAGGGTTGTACTCACTTTTGTGGGGTACTGTGTATATATAGATATATAGATATACAGTGGAACCTCGGAATACGAGCATAATCTCTTCCAGGAGAATGCTCATAATCCAAAGTACTCACATATCAAAGCAAGTTTCCCCATTGATGCTCAATAGGGTTTAGGTCTGGAGACATGCTTGGCCAGTCCATCACCTTTACTCTAAGCTTCTTTAGCAAGGCAGTGTTCGTCTTGGAGGTGTGTTTGGGGTCGTTATGTTGGAATACTGCCCTGTGGCCCAGTCTCCGAAGGGAGGGGATCATGCTCTGCTTCAGTATGTCACAGTACATGTTGGCATTCATGGTTCCCTCAATGAACTGTAGCTCCCCAGTGCCGGCAGTGCAGGCAGCATGTAAACAAGGCATTTCCCCGTTCTGCCTTGTGACATAACAGGGATCTACTGCTCCCTGTCATCGGGAGCAGTGATCGCTGTCATGTCAGTGGTAGCCCATCCCCCCACAGTTAGAATCACTCCCTAGGACACACTTAACCCCTTGATCGCCCCCTAGTGTTTAACCCCTTCCCTGCCAGTGTCATTTACACAGTAATCAGTGCATTTTTATAGCACTGATCGCTGTATAAATGACAATGGTCCCAAAATAGTGCAAAAAGTGTCCGATGTGTCCGCCATAATGTCGCAGTCGCGATAAAAATTGCAGATCACCAACATTACTAATAAAAAATACATTAATAATAAAAATGCCATAAATCTATACCCTATTTTGTAGACGCTAGAAACTTTTGCGCAAACCAATAATTAAATAGCTTATTGCGATTTTTTTACCATAAATATATAGAAGGATACATATCGGCCTAAACTAATCAAGAAATTTGGGGGGGGGTTTATATTTATTATAGCAAAAAGTACAAAATATTGTGTTTTTTTTTCAAAATTGTCATTCTTTTTTTGTTCATAGCACAAAAAATAAAAACCGTAGAGATGATCAAATACCACCAAAAGAAAGCTTTATTTGTGGGGAAAAAAGAACGTCAATTTTGTTTGGGTGCCACGTCGCACTACTGCGCAATTGTCAGTTAAAACGACGCAGTGCCGAATCGCAAAAAGTGCTCTGGTCGGGAAGGGGGTAAATTCTTCCAGGGCTAAAGTGGTTAAGTTACAGGAGCTATATTGCTTTCGCTATTATTTTTTTTTTTACAAGAACACATATCCTGTCAAAGAATATTTTAATAAATGTTACTTTATCCCTTTTATGTTTTATGATCTTGGTATGTGTTAAAATAATATGCTCGCTTTAGAGGAGCCTCCAAATAAGCAGCGTTTAAGGCGCAGTAACAAAATCACAGCAGGAAAATAGAAAACTCTGATATCCAATAAAACTATTTTAGTTTGGAAATTGATATTTTATTAGCTTTTCTCTCTACTGCCCCAGGTCATTTCATTTTATTTCCCAGAACCCGATGCAATCACCAGGTGCTGGGCTCTCCAGGCGCGGGTCCGCGGCCTTTCCGAGTGAGAACGGCTCACGCGGATTTCCTGAGACAAAAATAAATACAAAATAACACCAGTAAATGCTCTAATACGGCATTGATTTTCCATGTAATGTCACGAGTGCGCTGCTTTCTTTTATTTCCTGATGAACTAACCAGCCTGCAGAGCTGTGTAATAACGACCTGCTCAGCGATTTGCAAGTTTAGCAGATTTATTTATTTATTTATTTTTTCTGAGCAGAATTTGAAGTCCCTTCCCTGGCCATTTGTTTAAAGTGAACCTGTCACAAAACCTGGGCAAATCAAACTAAGAAGGCGATTTAAAAAAAAAAAAGGGATAAGCAAAGGCCATCTTTAGTAGAAACTACAGGTCAAAAACCATCAGTAGCAAATTTTGAGTTTTCGCCTAAATATTTTGCATCGCCCTGCCCCTTCCACCTTTCATACCTTTCTGTTGGTCAGTGTGAGCACCCATCACATTGAAGACCAATAGGAAGGCTTGAATAGTAGGAGGAGCAAAGCCGGGCTTGACCGTTAAAAAAAACTGTTAAAGGATATGTCCACCTTTCTGACCATGTTTTATGTTATACCCATATTTATGGTGTAATATGGTGACAGTCCACAGCCCCCTACCCCCTAAACTGTCCCCTTGCCCCACTGGCTGGGGTTCCTCTCCTTGAAGGCTCCTGTCATTTTTAAAATTCAAAATCTGTAAATGAAGAGACTATAAAGCCATGTACACACGATCGGATTGCTGGCCAACAAAACCGTGGAATTTTGTCCGAAGGGCGTTGGCCCAAACTTGTCTTGCATACACACGGTCACACAATTGTTGGGCAACAATTACGAACGTAGTGACGTTCTATGTGGGTTTACAGCTCTTTAGCGCCACCCTTTGGGCTCCTTCTGCTAATTTTGTGTTAGTAGAAGTTTGGTGAGTGTTGATTCACGCTTTTCTTTTCATGCTTTTCATTTAGCGCTTTTCAGTTCGTTTCTGAGCCACCGTTCGTCAACCAGACATGTTGCGGAATCGGAGGAGATAACGTGTTATTTATTATTGGCCTTGGAGTTATTGCTTTGACATTATTTTTTTTGGCTGAATAACGATTTGTTTTGGTATATTTTCTATATTTTTGGATGCATAGAATGCACTTTTTGGTTAAGTTCTATTGGCAGATAGCATGTCTAATTTTATTTGTTTTCCTTTTTTTAATGCACAATAAAAAAAAATTGTGGAGAATAATACTTGGCTATGTGTTTTACTTCAAATGACAGTTTGGGAGTAGGCAGTTACATTTAAAAAAATACAATGTAAAATTAACAAGGGACCAACATAGTTGTATCTTTGATCTTAAAGGCTACGGGATAATGGTGTTGTGGTAACTTGCCCAAATAAAGAAAAACACAAAAACAAGCATAATAATATTATTCTTGATATCACTAGAAAAAAAAAGCCTTTGAAAATTAGTTTGCAATAACTCCATCAGTATCACCAGCAAAGCAGCTTCATAATTATCCCATTAAAGAAGAAGAGAATTGTGCGCTGCATTTGGAGATTTCATAATTTGCCGCGTCACGAATGTTAATTCTCCATTACGAACGTTAGTTTACAAGACCGACCGCTTCTGGCTCGTTCTTGCTTCCGAGCATGCGTGTTTGTATTTTGGACTTTTGTCGGACAGACTTGTGTACACACGCTCGGAAAATCCGTCTGCGGAAAATTTGAAAACCTGCCATCCAACATTTGTTGGCGGAAAGTCCGACAACAATTGTCCAATGGAGCGTACACACGGTCGGATTTACCACTAACAGCCTGTCATCGAACATTTTCAGTTTGAAAGTCCAATTGTGTGTACGAGGCTTAAGTCCCATCTGCCACTGTGGTAGAGGGACTTGTAAATCTCAATGGAGAATAAGTGAGGATATCAAGTCACCGCACTTGTGGTCCATTGATAACTTACTCCAACTCCCTATCTGAAGGCCTTTACCTTGGTATGGATCTGTCTCTGGAGGAACTAGTGTCTACAGGATTTAGAGTCTGGCTGAGCAACCCTTGGTATGATGCGACACCTCATCCCGTTTGAAAATCAAATTAAAGGGGGAAGAAGTATAGGGATTATGGCGGTGCCAAGAGAAACACAATACAAAGCTTGAAAGTAAAAAATTTACTTTCAAGCTTTGTATTGTGTTTCTCTTGGCACCGCCATAATCCCTATACTTCTTCCCCCTTTAATTAGTGTCTACAGGAGCCTGGGCATTTCACCCGCCATCCACTGAGTGGTTGCAATGCTTTGCAGGCTCCAATGCAAAAGAATGAATAAATGTACATTTTTTTTTTTAAACGAGGGTGCAATTATTATTATAATATTTTTTGCAACAGGTGGAATTACCTTTCAACCTCTTGATCTCTTTTACATTTACCCCCCTTCATGACCAGGCCACTTTTTGCGCAAATAAAATTCATCCAATTTTTTTCCCACAAATAGAGCTTTCTTTTGGTGGTATTTGATCACCGCTACGTTTTTTTTTTTTTTGCGCTGTAAACAAAAAAAAACAACAATTTAAAAAATAAAACAATATTTTTTACATTCTGCTATAAAACATATCCAATATAAAAAAATTTAAAAATCCAATTTCTTCATAAATGAACCAAATACATTTATCTTGGTCCCATCAGACCAGGGGCGGATCCACAGTCTGGTCTCGGGAGGGGCACTGCCAGAAAATACGTTTTTTTGTGAGCAATTTATTGGGGAAATGGCTGGTGTTAGCGCTTCAATCACCCTGGAACCATGGTTGATATGGTGTCAGGATGATTGAAGCACATTATTTATATTATTACGTTGTAATATAAAATGAAAATGGTTCAACTCACCATAATGCAGAATCAGTGGGAGCCCTGAGTGTGTCACTTTCTACCATCATCTGCTACCAGATGCGGATTGTCACTTTCCACCATCACCTGCCATCAGATGCGGATTGTCACTTGCCACGTCACCTGCCACATGTTGTGGATTGTCACTTGCCACGTCACCTGCCACACGTTGCGGATTGTCACTTGCCACATGTTGTCACTTTCCACGTCACCTGCCACACGTTGCGGATTGTCACTTGCCTGCCACCAGATGCAGATTGTCACTTGCCACATCACCTGCCACATGTTGTCACTTTCCACGTCACCTGCCACATGTTGCTGGTTGTCACTTGCCACATCACCTGCCACAAGTTGCGGATTGTCACTTGCCACATCAGCTGCTCACACACCAAGCCGCTCAGCTGACCGCCCGCTCTCTCAGCCGCTGCCGAGCTGCCCGCCTGTTCACACACCGAGCCACCCGGCAGCCAGGCCAACCCGCTCTCTCCCCCGCCCGCCCGCTCACACACCGAGCTGCCCGGCCCTCCCGCAGGGCCTCTCACCCGCCCATCTGCCCGCAACTAATTTCTTGTGGGGGGGGGGGCTAGGCAATTGACCTGTTGCCCCCCCACCCTCTCGGATCCGACCCTGCATCAGACCACAGGACATGGTTCCAGTAATCCATGTCTGCTTGTCTTCAGCAAACTGTTTGTAGGCTCTCTTGTGCATCATCTTCCTTCTGAAACAACAGCAATGCAGACCAATTTGATGCAGTGTGTATGGTCGGCGTATGGTCTGAGCACTGACAGGCTGACCCCCCCACCCCTTCAACCTCTGCAGCAATGTATGTCACAGTACATGTTGGCATTCATGGTTCCCTCAATGAACTGTAGTCCCCCAGTGCCGGCAGCACTCATGCAGCCCCAGACCATGACACTCCCACCACCATGCTTGACTGTAGGCAAGACACACTTGTCTTTGAACTCCTCACCTGGTTGCCGCCACACGCTTGACACCATCTGAACCAAATAAGTTTATCTTGGTCTCATCAGACCACAGGACATGGTTCCAGTGATCCCTGTCCTTAGTTTGCTTGTCTTCAGCAAACTGTTTGTGGGCTTTCTTGTGCATCATCTTTAGAAGAGGCTTCCTTCTGGGATGACAACCATGCAGACCAATTTAATCCAGTGTGCGGTGTATGGTCTCAGCACTGACAGGCTGACTCCCCACCCTTTCAACCTCTGCAGCAATGCTGGCAGCACTCATACATTTATTTCCCAAAGACAACCCCTGGATATGACACTGAGCACGTGCACTCAACTTCTTTGGTCAACTATGGTGAGGCCTGTTCTGTGTGGAACCTGTCCTGTCCTTCATCTTGCTCAAGCCTGGACCAGCTCTGTGACAGCAGCAGACAGTGGACTTCAGCCTGCTGTCTACTGAAAACGGGTCACATGAGTGCAGAACGAACTGCATTCCTGAGATCCACAGAAGTACAGGCAAATGAGCTTTGGCTGTACTTCTCCTTTAAGTCAACAAGCATAATCAATTGGTGACCTTCTAATGCTATCCAGGAAACATACCAAGGGTACTAAAGTCAGGAAACCTTCAGTGGGAGTTTTGAACCTCCACAGTCCCTTGTCACATGATGCTGTGACACACAACTGCTCTCATTCTGCAAAGAGAAGTGTAGGCTGTGGTGAATTCAGAAACTTGGCAGAGCTTGGAACCCGGGAATACTCCGGCTTGAGTTGTTGAAGGCACAGATTGGGGTCAGTCATTGAAGTAGGCCACTGACATTTATAGAGATCTAACTAGCGAAAATCAAGCTAAATATGCTGAAAATTGACTCATAAACTGGGGTCTGTTTGTAGGCAGGTGCAGTCTACTTTCTCCACTGCAGTTGGCGCTCTTCCACAGCAGCACTGCAGTTGGAGTGGAAGTCAAGAGGAACATAGTTCCTCATTGTTTCCTGGGTCACTGGAGAAGCTACCCAATTGGATGCTGCTGTCCCATGTGGCTCTGGTGGCCATCTTGGGTCAGGCAGAGCCTGTTTAAGGCCCTGGCTTCCAGGTTTGGCATGACTTTGTGCGAGTAGGTAGAGTAGGGATATGTACGCTGCCTGGTAGGGACAGAACTAGCGACAGGGAAAGGTTCCTGTCAAGGAGAGAAAACATAGGGCTTGCATCTTCTCTGGACATCTTCCTGCTTGGGCATGAGACGGCCATGGCGCATTCTACCCCTCCTAACAGGCGCTGTCAGTTCGGCTGAAACCTGCTCTACATGCTGTTGGACCTGTGAGTGGTCCCAGTTGGGCTGACTTCCCACTGGGTTTATTGTGAATGGTCTTTGCATTATTTCAATACAAGTTGTTTCATCGCACCTGGAAAGTGTGTGTTATGTGCAGCACAATGCGCTGCACCCCACCTACATGTTCCCTAATTGAGAGTAATATGGGGACTGCCAATGCTTGTCTCCTTTTAAAAATTCTAGTTGTCTGGCTGCCACATTGACTCTCTAACATTAATACTTTTGGCGTCAGTGGCCTGAAACAAGTATGTACACCAGAAAAGGTATATTGTCTGATTTGGGTACTTGTTGCAGTATTATCATATACAGTATTATATTATTAATATATATTATATTATTAACAGTATTGAAGCCAGGGGCTCAGCATGACATTCAGACATCTAGGATTTTCAGAAAGAAAGTATCAAATTGACAGCCTCTATGTTTCTTTAGCGCCCTGCTCCTGTTGATCAGGCGCTTGCATGTAAATTTAGGGGGTTATCTGTTCTGTATATAGTTCAGATTTAATCTGTGGCTAAATTAGCTTCTGTTCCAGCTTTGGCTGTGTTGCGTGTAGTTCTACACTGTTGTCTGTAGGTGTCGTTGTCACCACAGGCCAGTGTTGGAAGAGCAACAGGCTGAAGTGTATTGAGTGCTCTTCTTTCTTGGAAACAGCCCAGTGGGGTTGGTTCACCGCTATGCATCATGGGAGAGGGTACTTAAGGGGCATACGCCATTTCTTTTTCTCTCTTACCTCCTGGCCCTAAGGTATGTGGTGACTTTTCTCCAGCCTCGGGGCCACACTGGCCTGAGGCTATGTGACTACAAGCAGGCCCAGAAGCCTGTCTGGGGCCTACTTCCGCAGAGGTGGTCCTTAGGCTGTCTTGCCTGTTAGGAAGAAGCCGAGCCAAGCTGAGGAGATCCAGGGGAGGACCTTTGCTGGAGAGAGCCAGGATGAAGGCTGGTCTCTCGGGAGGGCCTGGTAACTTACTTGGAGGAGGCACCTGTACCTAACCAACCTACAGCACATTTTAGTTCCAAAATTTAGTTTTTGGCTTCTCTGTAGCCAGTGGAGCAGGATTTGATTGTTACTGGCTGTTCTGGGCTCTGCTGGCTTCAGGTTCACCTGTTTCCCCTGAATTCCAGTAAGTTCTGGAATATAGTGGGTTGACCCTGGACTGAATATTCATACAGCCTCAGCCAATCTCTGGTCGAGAGAGTGGCCAGCAGGGTGCTGAGGGGTGCATAAATATTCTGGAGCCTAGAGCAGCAGGGTCCCTTTGCCCTGGTTTAGAGATACCCAGCCTAGAGGAGCTGTCTGCCCTCCTAGGCTAGCTGCTGAGGCCTGCAGGAGGTTGTCTGAGGTCTTAGCTCAGGGAGAGCTGGAAGCCTACTGCTAAAGTGTGGAGAACAGTCAAGAGAAAGTCTGTCGAGGATCTGGCCTGGAGACTCATGGAGCAGGGTCTCGTTGATACTAGAAGGAGGCGTCGATGTTTATAAAGACACAATAAGTAGAGGGCAGAGAATGAGAGATCCTAAAGAGACTGACACTGCTTTGTCTCTTCTTTAAGAGACGGTTCCAGGTGGCTGACTCAGGGCTGTTTCCAGTGTGGTGTCCCCCTGAAACTGTATGTCCACATTTTCTGTTTTAGAGGCCTATTTGGGGCAGGTTAACTGCTTCAACAAAGAGTCCTCTGTTAAAGTTGCACTAGTCCTGGAGTATCCCAAGGCTCACCCTATACCCTATCCAAGTTTTCCTGAGCAATAAATCTCAAAAAGACACTTTCTGCCCAGCTACTTGGTGAAGAGATTTAGAAACAGCTGTGTGGCTGGCTGGCTGCTGTGCATCCAATAGAGAACAGAACCTGGGATATTATCGCCAGCCCTGTCAAGGGTATGTGCTACACTTAGGTTGAATTCACATCTTTGCATTTTCGCTCATTGCGTTCTCAATTTAAAGCAATGGAAATGCATTAAAACGCATCCTACCGCATGTTTTAAGATGCGCATCAACACCCGTCATGAAGCATTTTGATGCATTATAAGGCATGCAGATGCACCATTGTGCACTTCAACAGTGATGTGTGATATGATACATGTTGACATACAAAACAATTCACAGTAACGCACGTTAAAAATGAGAGCCGATGCACGTCAATGAGCATTAGCAAGTTTTTTTATGTACTTTCATTTATTTCAATGGACAATGAATAAGGGTAAAATTGCATTGGTGCAAATCCAGCCTTAGAAAGTCAAAGGATCGGCATGATAATATTTTAGCAGAAAGGTCAATTATGTCAGCCCCCACCCCACCTCCATTTTATTCTCACTATAAGTTTCCTTTTAATGCAAAAAATAAAAAAAATATTAGTTAAACTTCAACTTTAAAAAATGCATTTTGAGCATTCAGTATAATGAAATAAGGCTGCCGGCAATCTCTAGATATAAAACACCTAAAGAATGGTTGCTGGAAGTGTTTTGTGCTGCAACTGAACATCACTAATGTTCCTGGACCGGCCACAATGCCGATAAATCCTTGAAAGTGACTGTAAGTGAGTATCACACGCCAATGTGCATAGCTAATATTTAGATATATAATATTTATATAGATCATAATTCCAGCCTGTCATCCAGTGCACTTGCACTTTCCATCAAGGGCCACCGAGCTGACATTAAACAGCCTAGCAAAATGATGTTCTCTGTTTTCTGCAAATTGAAGAAAAACAACATCATATTACAGAAATAAAACACGGAGATCGTGACGGCATGTGCAAGCTTGAGGTATGGCTTGTGGATGCAGGAAAAAAACATGTTTTCTTCAGCGGGAGTGTAAATAGGGCAATGTACCCCCTGCTGTAAACTGGATGTGTAGATTCATCAGGATGCTCAATGACCATATAACGGGACAAGGCCTTGGAATGGGCACCTTTATGAAGGTCACTGAACTTCAAAATGAATTTTAATATCTATATTATCATTGTTATTATCCATGAAGGGCAAAGCAACAGGTACACCTAACTGCTGTGTCCTCCCCCCCACCCCCATCCTTTTTTGTTTATACTCAATTATACTTCTAGTCACCCTTCTGTGTAGGTGGTGCACAGGCATACCTGGTACTTCTGGATATGGGGGAGCATTTGGCTTACTACCCTTCATCTCATGATGTTGCCCTAGGTGCCTCAGCCTCCAATTGTCAGGTTTGACTGCTATTACGTGGGGATCTGACTATGTAAGCTCTGACTAGGTCAGGTTGAGCTTTCTGCAGGCCAATGTCATGGTAGTAGTTGTACCACTTGGCCCAGTCAAGTAAAGCAATGTTTAAGCAGGGACATATAAAAAAGAATCCTGGCCCTCAAAGTTCCAGTAATGTGCTGTGGAGCATGTAACTTTATCAGACTGTCAATGCCACGTAACGGGTGTTTAGAGACAACTTCCTGAGGGACTTGTGTACTAGACCTCCAGAAGCCTTCTCCACACTCCACCAAGTTTCTTAGGCAGTAGACAACAGCCATGTTTGATACTCAGTAATGACACCAAAGCAGCCACTGGCATGGTCTCCACCTCACCCTCCTTGCCAGGTTGTAGGCAGGCGCAGTCTGCTTCCTCCACTGTAGGTGGTGCTCGACCAGAGCATCACTATAGCCTGGAGTGGAAGTAAGGGGAAACTCAGTTTCTCTGTGGTTTTCTGGTTCCTGGAGGCAGCATTCCAGTTGGCCAAGATGCATTCAGGTGACCTTAGGTGGTCATCTTGGGTCAGCAGAGTCTTTTTAGGTCCCTGCTTGTCAGGTTTTGGCATTCATTTGCAAGCTGGTAGTGTAGGCACAGTACTAGTGGCAGGGAAAGGTTCCAGACAAGAAGGGAAAGCATAGGGTTCGCTGCTTCTTTGGACTTCTTCCCATCCGGGCATTAGACGGCCAGACCGCATTCTGCCCCTCCTAACAGGCGCTGTCAGTTCGACTGAAACCTGCTTCACCACACACTGTTGGAATTCGTGAGTGTTCCCAGTTGGGCTGTCTCCAACACTGGGTTTGTTGTGAACTGTCTTTGCTTTACTCCAATACAAATTCTTTACATTGCACCTGGACTGTGTGTGTTATTGCCGCGCACACTGCACCCACTTACAAGGTTGCCATCCAGCTATGGCAGTTACACCACCAGTGCAGCCAGGGAGCAGTAACAGTGTCAGTTCAGATTGAAGATGGGCAAGAGAGTGAGGCCACTGACCTACTGTCTTTTCCATCTGCGATCACTGTCTCTGTTTCTCTTCTTCCCAATAATGTCCCATCCCCGCTTTCCTTCTCTTTCCAATCTGTAGGCCCTGTCCCCAGGAAGTGATTGCAGACTGGAGAGTGAGGGGAAACAGTGATTTCAAATGGGACAAAGAGAAAGACAGTGATTGCAGATGGGTCAAAGAGAAAGGACAGTGCAAACAAACTAGGTTTTACATTGTAATAGACCCTGTCAGTAACAAATGCTCTATCTCAACCGTTCAACTACCTCTTTTGCTGGACAGCTTGGCCTGTCTTGGCAAGTCTAAAAAAAGAAATAAAGCTAATGATGCCAACACATTCAAGGATTGTTAAACTTCGATGTATAAAATGTTGGTTTTGATACGCCTTAACCAATAACAATTGGCATGCTCTATAATTGTGATCTTTGCTTGCTTTAACTGGTGGGCCATTGTGGACACCAATATGTGTCTAACCCCTTCCCTCCTGTAGTAGTTAGAACTGATTAAAAATAATAGGTTTTGGTAGATGAAGGTTTAAGCATTAGGGTTCAGGCTTGGGGGGGGGTCAAGGTTTACAGCAGGGGTATTGAATTAAAATTCACGGAGGTCCGGTCAGTAAAATTAACTTCCAGCAGAGGTCCGAATCACATTTTTGTCTGATGACTAAGATCTTTACATCACAGACCCCCACATTTATATCACTATCCCCTTCTTACATCAGTGTGCTCAGTCCCCCCTGCACATCACACTCCCCCTTTACATCAAAGTCCTCCTTCACATCACAGTTTCTTCCCCTTTATGTCATGTCACAACACATTCATGTCAATGTTCCCGCAGTTTTAGTTCCCCCTTTCATAGCAGTTTCCTCACCCCTTTTCATTGCAGTGGCCTCAGCCCCCCCCCCCCCCTTATAGCAGTGTCTTCAGCCCCCCTCTTTATAGCAGTGTCCAAGGTACATCACCAATCTTGTCTCCAAATATCACCCAAATGGTCCTCTCCCCTCTTCTCAAGACCTCCTACTCTCAAGCTCTCTCGTCTCCTCCTCTCATGCTCGTCTCCAGGATTTCTTCAGAGACTATCCCATCCTCTGGAACTCGCTACCTCCACCGGTCCGGCTATCCCCTACTCTTGCTACCTTCAGACGATCCCTGAAAACTCATCTCTTCAGGAAAGCCTATCACGTCTCCAACTAATCTTCTACCACTTCCATCAGCTCATTCCCCACAGTTACAAACTTTTGTACCACCTGTCCCACCCTATTAGATTGTAAGCTCTTCTAAGCAGGGCCCTCTTAATCCTCTTGTATTTTATTGTATTATAACTGTATTGTCTCCTTTTTATATTGTAAAGCTCTGCGTAAACTGTTGGTGCTATATAAATCCTGTGTAATAATACTACTAATAATAATAATAACAATCAGCTACCCCCCTTCCCTTTATAGCAATGTCGTCACTTCCCCCCCCCCTTTTATAGCAGTTTCCTTACCCCCTCTTTATAGCAGTTTCCTCCCCCCTCCCCCCATAGCAGTGTCACTCCCCTCTTTATAGCAGTTAACTCACCCCCCCCCAACTTTATAGCAGTAGTTAAATCAACCCTCACCCCCTTCTTAAAACAGTGTGCCCCCCCTTTTTTTTACAGTGTCTCCACCACCCTTTATAGCAGTCCCCCCCCCCCAATCCCATATAGCAGTGTCCTCACCCCTCCCCTCCATTTATAACAGTGTCCTTATTCCCTTTTTTTAGCAGTTTCCTTGCCCCCCTTTTAGCAGTGTCCTCAGCTGCTCCTGCCCCCTTATAGCAATGGTCACCCCCCTTTATGGCAGTTTCCTCACCCCCCCCTTTATAGCAGTAGTTTCCTCAACCCCACCCCCCCCTTATTGCAGTGTACCACCCCCCCCTACTTTTTTTTACACATCCCCCTTTATAGCAGTTTCCCTCACCCCTCCCCCTCGTCCCTTATAGCAGTGTCCTCACCCCTCCACCCCATTTAATATCATTATCCTACCCCCTTCCCTTTCACAGTATAATTTTCATTCCTACCTTACACAAGGCAGGTCTGGCTGGGGGGTGGCAGCTTTTCTTGTTAACAAGCTGGTGATTGGTTGCTAAGACCGCCCAGCATGCTAGCAACCAATCACCTGCTTGCAGCTCCTGCACTTAGTCCAGACCTGCCGCCTCTTCCATGCTCTGCCCTTCTGCGAGGATGACGGCGCAGTGGCTGTGGGAAGGGAAGCAGGAGAAGAATCTACAATGCGGCCAGCACAGGGAGAAAGAGAGATCTGGCTACTAAATGGCTCGTGATTGCAGCGGTCCGGATGTGACTGTTACTTGGTCTGGACCCAGACCGCGGTCCACCATTTAGTGATGCCTGGTTTAGCGGGAAGATTAAGATTCAGATGAGGGCAGGGATGCTGTTAGAAATCACAGCCAACCCCACCAAAAATATTAAAGCTATATTTTTGCAAAAACAATACACTAAAATCATCCTTAGCAAACACAAACACAGCATCATTTACAAAATTCCTGCTTAATCCAAAAGATAAATCTGTATTGAGCTATAAATAATCTCTATGTGTGGATAAAGACTTGGGGCTCATTCACATGGGCATTGTGGCTTGTATAGTGTAAACCAGGAGCTTCTTTATGGAACTGAAGCCACCTGTGTGCAGGCATGACTAAGGTATTGCCTTGTATTATGGCTGAATTACCTTGATACCGAACCCCACCCAAACTAAAATTCATAGCATAAGCATATAAAACGTACATTTGTAATTTCACGTATATACACTGTATAGCATAAAACATCATAATAACATCTATGTACATACACATATGGATTTGGCAGCACAGTCGAATTTGCAACAAACAGCAGTCTTGAATAAAAATTGATAACAGATGTATAAAAGGTTTGTATGGAAAAGATGAAATTGATTGGAATAGGGATGGAGGCGCATTTATATATGTGCTTCATTCAAAGTCCCAAACCTGAGAATGGCTGAGAGTTGCAGAAAGTCCTTTCAACTACCCTGATAGTTGGAAGGAGTTTTTGTACCCATTCTTGTACCTAAAAGGACTTCTTATTAGCCTGATTATTTTTTTTTTTTTTTTACGTGTCGAAAAATAAAACAGCAAAAAACAAGTCAAATAAAAAAAATTTAAAAAACGAGCAACTGCACACAGTTAATGACCAATTTACCATATTTAACATATAATTTAACATATTTGTTTGGTAATTAAGCACCCCTACTATCCATATATAAGCACCATCTGTGAAATTACCCAGTGACTGAAAATCATGGCCGCATTTGTCTGGAGGCTCTAGCATGCAAATACAATTCTACTGTAGAGAAATTGTGAATGGCATTTACAGTACCCTTGTTGTTGGCATGCCTTTAATAAACTAGAACCTAAATGTTTTCCTTATATGTAAGGATGCACTGACTGCACCAGCAGAGATTAAATTAGTGCACATAGGAAGGCAGAAACACAATATAAAAGATGCTAAATTACATGTATTAACTATATAAAATGAAAACTATAGAAAAATAAAACAGCAAAAAAAAAAAAAAAGCTAAATTAAAAAAGAATGAGCAACAGTACACAAATAATGATCAAATGCACAAAGTAAAAACAAGGTAAAAACACAATATAAAAAGACGCTAAATGACATATATTAACTACCCTAAAGCTGGCTATAGATGAGTCGTTTTTTTTTCATTCAACCAGCTGACTGAACAAGAAAAACTGACTTGATTCCCCCATCTATACTATATTCCCCTAACTATATAAAAATAAACTATAAAAAATTTAAAAAAACAGCAAAAAAAAAAAAAAAAAAAAAAAAAGGAGTTGCATTAAAACAATATAAAAAAATATAAAAATATATATTTGTATATATAACAATATATAAAAATAAATTATATAAAAATAAAACAGTAAAAAAAAGTAATATAAAAAACAAAAAAAAGAGCAACAGCACACAAATAATGATCACAAGTACATATATTAACTATAAAAAGAAATGATAGAAATATAAAACAGCAAAAAAAAAGTTAAACTAAGAAAAACAGAGCAACAGTACACAAATAATGATCAACTGCACAAAGGAGGTTAAAAACACAATATAAATGACATAATAGATAATAGTTTTTCTTGTTCAGCCCGTTGGTTGAATGAAAAAAATTGACCCATTTATAACCAGCTTTAGGGTAGTTCCCCGTTTTTTCCATGTTCAGCACTCACACACGCTTGAGTGTGTTTTTTAATCGTTTTAAATAAATGTTTGGATATACTGCCCGATGAGAGGCTTCTTCTTTTACCTCCAGATGGGCCAGAATGACCATCTAGGAATCTAGGAACCACGCCAGTGACAACTTGCCCTGGGCTGACGTTCTCTTCAAGTGTATACATCCAAACCACGCTGTTTTTGACTAGGTATTGGGGGTCAACACGTTACAGTGAGTAAGATGCACATGTGAATGTTGGTGAAAAAGAGTTATATTTAAGTCACGAGTGAATTTGATCGCATAGGCGTTTGGACACCATGGAATGTTCATGGGACTTTATGAACTGTTGCCTGTATTGACATTTCTTTGAATTTTATCAACACATTTTTTCACTTGTTACATAATTGATGGTACTAATTATTGATGCCCTTGCACTTTATTGGGAGCATGGTTAATTCATTTTTGGTTTATTTATTGATAAGCAATTTGCTTTATAAAGTTCAGCTCTGTCTTTTGCTTTTGATTTTGGTTTAAGTTTGTTTGGTTTGTAAATACAGCTTAATATTTTGTAGTAGTACAACAATTTACCATTGCTCAGGTGTCAAGTTAGTTTACTCAACATATCTTAAGAGCCCATTCACACAGGGGCAACACGACTTCCAACGCAACTTTGGGAGGCAACTTGGACACGACTTGAGTATGAATCACAGCGTGACTTGGGCCGACTTCAGCGCTACCTGGGGCGACTTACAACATGACTTGAATTCGCCTCCAGGACAGGGAACTTACAAGTGGCCTGTCAGGAGAATTAGTAGACCAGACTGTGTGGACTGCTCAGAGATAACCCAAACCGCATGTAGAGTGAATAATTATATTTATTAAAATAGATGATAATCAGAAAATACAAACAGTGCCCAAACAACCCAACAAACCCACCAACAACAACAATATATACAGCAAGGGGCAATACCAGAATCACAGATGTCAGCCAGGCCAGGGTTATACACGGCAGGTCAGCAGGACAAGGGATATTCCAGGAACGTAAACGTTAGCCAAGCCAAGGTCATACACAGGAAGATCAATAAATGAGCAACAGGGAACCAACAGGACAGAGGGGGAATGGATCGGGCTGAAGGGTACAGGAACACAGAAGGGACCGGGTCAGGATAAGCTCGGGAACAAGGTCAGATGCAGGCTCAGGATCGGGTAACAGGCGAACAAGGTCAGGGCTCAAGGAGAGAGATACCAAAGCAAGCATGTGAGGGCTTGCCGGGTATTTATGGGACTGACAATAATTGTCTTCATGTAACACCTGAGCGCAGGGAGTGTTGTCTGCTCCATACTGCCAGGATCCATCCGCTGGTGGACGTCAGTACTGGGGCCAAAAGATGAAATAACACCAGCAGGGAAAGATTCCCCTGACAGTTCCAAACTGCCAGGAGACACTTGCTGGTGGACCCCAGTACTGCACGCCAAATGATGATATATCTTACCAGTGGACAGACCCTTTCCTGACAGTACCCCCCCCCAAGGAGCGGCCTCCGGACGCTCAAACTAGTCTTAATTGTTCATAGTCTATGGCAGCAGGCAGAATGGTGGAAGAAAGTATTTCAGGCTGGTCATCAGGCACATCCGGGCAGACAGCTGGCACATCCGGGTCATTGAGCTGGGCAGCAGACAGGAACACACCAAGCTGGGCAGCAGACAGGAACACACCAAGCTGGGCAGCAGACAGGGACACTTCAAGCTGGGCAGCAGGCATGGGCACTTCAAGCTGGGCAGCAGGCACGGCACTTCAAGCTGGGCAGCAGGCACGGGCACTTCAAGCTGGGCAGCAGGCACGGGCACTTCAAGCTGGGCAGCAGGCACGAGCACTTCAAGCTGGGCAGCAGGCACATCAGGCTGGGAAGCTGGCACATCAGGCTGGGAAGCTGGCACATCAGACTGGAAGGCAGGCACATCAGACTGGAAGGCAGACATCGAGACATCAGGCTGGAAGGCAAGCTTCAAGACATCAGGCTGGAAGGCAGGCACTGAGACAACATACTGGAAAGCTGGCACATCAGACTGGGAAGCTGGCACATCAAAATGGGAAGCTGGCACATCAGACTGGGAAGCTGGCACATCAGACTGGGAAGCTGGCACCGAGACTTCAGGCTGGATAGCAGGCAGAGGTTTGGCAGAATCAGGTGGGTTATCAGGTTTAGCTGGCACGCAAACAGGCTGGAGTGAGTTGGTTGGTGTGGAAGCAGGTTGGGTTACTGGCAGGATCGTGTGGGTAGGAAAGAACTTTCGTTTCTTTTTTGGTTTAGCCAGCGCAGCCTTGTAGGTAATTGCAGGGCTGTAAGGAAGGGATGTAACTGGGCAAAAGGAAGACCGGGGAACAGTGGCTGGAGGAGGGGTCTGTGGGATTGTTACAGGTGGAAGAGAAGAGGCAGGTGGATTGAAAGCAGGATAGGTGCAATGAGTAGAGACTGGGTAATAGTACAGAGTGAGGCTGAGTGCAATATATTAGACCAGGCTTGGAATAATGTCTGAACAAAACTTGGTTTACATGCTGCCTGTCTAACAAGAGAACACACTCTGATAACACCTGCTGAGAACATGAGGAATAATGTTCAAAGAAAGAAGCCGGGTCATCCTCTAATAACCACACCAGAGACTCAACCTGATCAAAAACTGAAGGGGGGAGAAAAATCATCCCTGCCCTCTGGAGTACTGGACAAGGCTAGCTCTGCACACAGCTGAATCAGAGGCTGAACATTTTCAAATAGCATACCGCCCTGATCCACCAGAGAATGAGCCAGACGGATACACTCTAATGCCCCGTACACACGGTCGGATTTTCCGATGGAAAATGTCCGATCGGAACGTGTTGTCGGAAATTCCGACCGTGTGTGGGCTCCATCGGACACTTTCCATCGGATTTTCCGACACACAAAGTTGGAGAGCAGGAGATAACATTTTCCGACAACAGAAATCCGATCGCGTCAATTCCGACCGTGTGTGGCCTGTTCCGACGCACAAAGTGCCACGCATGCTCAGAAGAAATTCCGGCACGGAACAGCTCGTTCTGGTAAACTTAGCGTTCGCAATGGATACAGCACTTTCGTCACGCTGCAATGTCAAAAATGGTTTAATACAGCGCACTCTCTTCTTCTTTATAATGTGACAAGAATTAAGTAGTTTTGCTGCTCATATTCACACACACTTCTCACAAAGTTTTATTTTTGTTTTTTTATTGGGATTCCCAGAATATATTGTTAGTTGTCACATCTGACAGAATGTTTTTTTTTTTTATTTAATTTTTTGGGGGATTTTAAGCCTTTTTTTTTTTAGATTTAATGTTTGTATTTTTTCCAAGGCTGATCTTTGTTGAATGTTATTTTTATTTTTACTCCAGAATATTTTTGTGTGTGTTTTGTGTGTCAAGTTACCCCAACACCATTGATATCTTTTATTATTTAATCTCAAGGAGATTGTTTGTTGTTGGTGTCCCTTGTTAATTTCACATTGTATATTTGAAATGTACCTGAATCCTCACAAACAAACTGTCCTTTTTGAAGTAAAACACATAGGAGAGTATAATTCAAAACAAAAATCCTTTATTAAGGGATCAGAACCAAACAAAGAGGAAGGCAACACTGGATCAACAGGAGAAATTAGCGAAGCCTGGGACCCCCACGGCAGACATGAATTCTTGAACATCAAAATTGGTGGCCTGAGGAGTCCATATGTAAGGGAGGGCAGTCTGGTCCAGAATTCGCAGAGATCCGGAAAGCAGCAGATGACATCTGTGTCCCCAGGCTGTGGTACCACAAGAGGCTGCATCTTTTGCCAGACCAGACTGAGCCCAGGGCCATCACTCTCTGGTCTTCCTTCCACGCTTCCTTCCGGGCTGTGGCTGTGCTGTTGGAGATGTGGCAGGAGGAGGAGTAGGACCTGAAGGAGGAGAAGGAATGGGAGGACCTGGAGGAGAAGGAGGAGGAGGACCTGCAGGAGGAGGAGGAGGACCATCGCTAAGGTGTGTCTGAGCTGTAATTTGGCCCCTCATACCTTTGTTAAGAGCCTCCAATATGAGCGACTCACACATGGCTTGTTGGCCCTCCTCCATCCTCTGCATTTTATAGGCAATGGTGGCAGCAATGTCCTCCTCCACGGTGTGTGGTGCTCCCAGGACCTCTGTAGCCCTCCAAAAGAGTCCTCTGGCAGCCTCCTCTAGGGCACTCCTCCTCCTGCCACTTTCTCTTTCCAGGGGGGGTGGAGGGACCTGCAGATCAGCCAGCCGGCTCGGCCCGGCCACCTCCTGGCTGAGACTTCCCTGTGTATGAAAAAGGGACATGGTTTTAGTTGTTGCAATATCAATCACAATCATAAATTAGTACTCCCAACTAACATCTAGTTAACATAATTGATTGGACAAGCATAAATATTTAGAGGAATGCTATACCTGGCTCAATCTGGGCTCCTCCACATGTTGCCTGGAAGGCCCAGGTTGGGCGTCAGAAGCCTCAGCCGGGGGGGAAGGAAGCGTGGAAGGAAGACTGGAGAGGGATGGCCTGGGTTCAGTCTGGCCTGCCAGAAAATGCAGCCTGTCATAGTACCACATCCTGGAGACATAGATGTCATCTGCTGCTCCGGATCTTTGTGAATCCAGGACTTTCTTGCGCTCCCTTACATATGTGCTCCTCAGGCCACCAATTAACATCTTCAAAAATGTGATGTCTGCCGTGGGGATCACCTGCTTCACAATTTCACACAATTGCTCCAGTGCTGCCTTCCTCTTTGCTTTGTTCTTGTAATGGGGGTGTTTAATCTCCCACAGACATGGCAGCTCCCTTAACATATCTACGAATACTGACATGAAGTCATTGTCTTTCACTAGCATATCCATGTTCACTGCAAGACACAACACAAGCCAAACCCTAATGTCAGACAAAACTCTCCAAATCTTGTTACAATATAGGCCTCAATGTAGAAGCAGTATAGGCACAAGTTTGTCTCTTACCTTCGTTCTTAGGATCGGCGCGTCCAATGCTCCTTCCTCTGCTCACAGATCGTACGTAATACGCACGTGTATTACGCTTTAGATACACTGCGCATGCGTGTAACTCCGCCCGCCCCTGACGTTATTTCTATTCTATTCCCTGCCCCTTTTCGTTTGGCGCAGTGGGGGAAGAGCACAAGGCGGAGTCATAGCAGGTGCGTGATAATTACAGGAACAAGGAGGAGGAGGAGAAAAGCCCGGATCCGGACACATCCCGATCCAGAAGGAGACGTTTTAAGGCCACAAATATGTTGGAGATGGTGGACATCCTGAAGAGGGCCGACTATAATGGAAAGTATGGGCCTTACCCCAACCCCAATATCAGAAAGGCCAAGATCATGGCGAAAGTGGTCAAAAGTCTTCACAGGAATTTTGGGGTACGACGATCGAAAGATCAGCTCAGGAAGCGGTGGTCGGACCTGAAATTAAGAGAGCCAGTAGTTGTGCTGTGTTCCTATTCTTTTTGTCTTTATTACGTTCGTGCTGCTCCATATGCTTTTCTTAATTGTACAGTTTAAAAGGGCAACTTTAATGTTCATGGGCCCATTATTCGTTTGTATCAAACATTTTTCTTTCGGCCTCTAAAATACCATTGTTTAGGCCATATGCATTTTCCCACATTTTTTAGGGCCTACTTGGATGCCAAATATTTGTTTGTGTAGATGGGTTTGTACTAGAATGAAATGCAAACTAGATTCTGTGTAAGGAGAGGACACTGAGCAGCTATTTTCACATCTGGACACTGGAGCACTAGTGTGGGACACAAGAACACCATTTTTATAAGGGGGGCCACACAGGTGCTCCAGTGTATACTATAGGGGGGTCTCCATCTGTGAAGCTTGTACTAAACAGGTAAAGTATTGCAGCTTGACAAAGGGCAATAAAAAAAATACATCTTGGAACTCGGCTAAAATAGACAATTGTACCCCACTTCCAAGCAATGTTTCCTATTTATAGTTCTGCCATCAAATATCTGTGTGCTAATTATACCATTTTTGTTTTACATAGGGCAGAAAAGACTCGGAGGACACCCCTCATCCGAGGAGACCACAGACCCCCGACCTATGGAAGAAGGTGAAATACCCCCAACCCAAGAAGAGCAGGAGGAAGAAGAAGATGTGGTGGAAATTGGCACCACAACAGGTGAGTGTCTGCGACCACAGGCTCAGGTAAGAAATGGATGCTGGCAGATTTTTGATACCTGTTTTTGTTTGGTTTCTCTCTTTTTAGGTGATCGTGATGTGAGGTTTCGAGATCCTTTCACATCAGAAAGTGCCCAGATCCTGATCGGGGAGATCATGGGGCGTAATGTCGAATTGCAAAACATCCAGAAAAAAATAAATGATGTGATTCAAAAAAATAATAACATCATTGATGTTTTGGAGCGAATTTAAAACCCCACAAAATCACTTTTTGGATTGTGGTCCAATGTTTTAAATCTTTTTGCAATGTTTTGAAAAGCCAAATTTGGAGGATGCACACAGTGTGCCAACATGTGCTATCTGCCATCACGGGAGATCAATGGACGTGTTTTGGGGGTGCAACCCCTTCCTCAATTATAAAGTAGCGGTGAGGAAGGGCTTGCTCCCCCAAAACATGTCCCTTGATCCCCTGTGATGGCAGATAGCACATGTTGACATTCGTAAATTGGTGTGCATCTTCCAAATTTGGCTTTTCCAGGGGTGATTTCCCCCCATCTGAACGCAATATCAAACACAGTTCCTAAATACTGATGTCTGATATTGCCTTCAGGTTTTACCTAATGTGAACTTTGTAAGTTCAAGTTTTTTGTCTTTCTTGTTGGTTTTACACAGGCCTGTTTTATCGTAAATGGACATTTCTATTTTTTATAATGCCACCCCAAAAATTGTTATACAACAAACATGTTGGTTTGTTTTAAAA
The DNA here is from genome assembly GCF_042186555.1 of Aquarana catesbeiana. Taxonomy (NCBI): domain Eukaryota; kingdom Metazoa; phylum Chordata; class Amphibia; order Anura; family Ranidae; genus Aquarana; species Aquarana catesbeiana. The sequence continues at coordinate 43,231,872 of NC_133325.1, forward strand.
ACCTTTGGTAAATGCACATGTGATTGTGCAGGTATAAAAAAGTTGGTCAATCAAGAATGTGTGGATTATTGTCTCAACACTACAACACTTTTGGGGTGATATAATTGCTGTTTTCAGCAAAAATGGGGGTTATTTCCTAAGGGCAAATCCACTTTGCACTACAAGTGCAGGTTCAGTGCAGTTGCAAGTGCACTTGTAGTGAAATGTGTTTTTGCATTTAGTAAATAACAGCCAACAGTGCTTTGTATAAGGTTACACAATCACGCCATTTTCTGCACTCAACACATTTCTGTCAGGGTCAGCTAAAACAAACACAAGCAGTAAATGTCCACAAAGAATTTCTTTTTGTTTTTTATTATAAAAAGGCTTCACATATTTGCTGGCATATTGATGGCCCCCCTACCCGCAAAGAACTCCAGGTAGGGTAACCAGACATCACGGGCACTCAGGGAGGGCAAGCCAGGACGGCCGCTTTCAAGCGTTGTCAGGGTGGTTTCATGTATCATTCCGGCCTCAGGCCCAACTGAGCCAGCATTTCCTTAAAAAGTTATGGAGAATACAGCACGCCAGTATAATATGGTTCAGTTTATACTCCGCCATATGGATGGGTGTCATAAATAGGCGGAACCGGCTGGCCAGGATTCCAAATGTGTTCTCCACCACTCTTTTGGGCTCTGGCCAGCCGGTAATTAAAAACCCTCTGTTCCGGGGTGAGGGTCCTCATCGGGAATGGCCGCATCAGGTGGTCCCCCAGCGCAAACGCTTCATCAGCAACGAACACGAATGGGAGTCCTTCCACATTGTCCTCTGGAGCTGGCAAGTCCAAGCTGCCATTCTGGAGACGCCTGTAGAACTCCGTCTGGGCGATGACTCCACCATCGGACATCCGGCCATTCTTCCCCACGTCCACATACAAGAAGTCGTAATTAGCCGACACCACCGCCAACATCACTATACTATTGAACCCCTTATAGTTGAAATAGTACGACCCCGAGTTGGGTGGTGGGACGATGTGGACGTGTTTCCCATCAATTGCCCCTCCACAGTTAGGAAAGTCCCACCGCTGGGCAAAGTGGGAGGCCACAGTCTGCCATTCCTGTGGCTTGGAAGGAAACTGTTGAGGGAAAAAATAAAACATTACTATTTTTGCTCAGAAACATGGCAAGCAGATTAGGCACAAACATTATGGGTCAACCTCCAGATAGCATTTATTAAGGGTAATTTAACAACGCCAAAGTATAATGTACACCTATCATATCCCCCCCCCCCCTCTCATGGGCCATTTCTAACATTATGGGGTGTGTGGAAATCTTGGACAGGTAACCCTCTTCACTTCATTGAGAGATGAATGCCTAAATAATGGGTATTACTTGGAACAGCCCCTCCTTACACTATTGGCAGCCCACTGGACAGGTAAGAAGTGTCATAATACCAAGATATAAATACACATTGTACACATTTGAAGACATTTGGACATTCTGCTATTACCTATCAAGATAATAATAGAATACAAAAACTTTAAACAGTACCATTTGAAAGTATACAGGCAGGCCCTTGCACTACATGCTTTGGGGAATTCATCCATAAATCTGAGCACAAAAGAGATGGGTATAGTGTGTATGGGTTTGGCAAAGTCAGCAGATAGAGGATTGAGGATAGATAGAGAATTGGGATCAGCTGAGTTAGCAGTTGGGGGAGGGAGGGTTACTAAAAATTATTTGTGGACACCACAAAAAAAAAGCCTCTGGCACTCTGCCTGAATTTAAAGAAAAAATAACTTTTCAAAACATTTTAGGGGGTGTTTGGGGTAAAGCACTACTATGGAGCTGATAAAATACATTGTTAAGTGACTACATGAGGTGAATATAGGCCAGGAGACACCATGCTGGGGAGGTTAGTGAAGGGCAAATATGTATGAAGGACCTAAAATAATAATTACATAAAAATCCAGCATGAATGAGGAGAAAGGGGACATTCACAGCATATTACAATCATGGTAATTAGGGAATGAGGAAAGAAACACAATATATTAGCAAACATTCAATACAATAAAATGTGATATAAAAGGATAAAAATCTTACCTTCATATACTCCTTCTGTAGGACCTGGATGATGGCAGAACAGGTCTCAGGGATAATGATCCCCAGAGCCTGGGGGGAGATGCCTGTCGAGAACTTCAAGTCCTGCAGGCTTCTCCCTGTCGCCAAGTACCGCAGGGTAGCGACGAGCCTCTGCTCCGGAGTGATGGCTTGCCTCATGCAGGTATCCTGCCTGCTAATATAAGGGGTCAGCGAAGCCAACAGACGGTGAAACACAGGGTCCGTCATCCTGAGAAAGTTCCTGAAATCATCAGGATTATTCTCATGGATCTCACGGAGCAAAGGCATATGAGAGAACTGGTCACGCTGAAGCAACCAATTCTTGGTCCATGAACTCCTCCCCACCCTGTTCATGGACTGGACTTGTGTCAAGGTCAGGACCCCAACACCAAGCCCCCGCACAGCACGAACTCTACAAGGAGTACGCATATGCAACATGGCTAGAAAACGGTCGGCTGCTCAGAACGAAGTAACAGAACGCACTGAAGAACAGCAAGGCCTGTGAAGAGCGACCTGAAAAACAGTAACAAACGAACAAGAATACAATGACTAATTAAAGTCACGCGGAACTTGCTGCACGCACTGAAGAACAGATACAAACCCTCAAGCACAAACTGAACGGCAGAAAACGATCTGAAAGCCACGAGTCTGAAAAAGCGCGAATCGTCTCTCACCAAACTTTTACTAGCACGAGATTAGCAAAAGGAGCCCAAAGGGTGCCGTGCTTGGTTCTGAACCGGCCTTTTCTAGTCTCGTCGTACGTGGTGTACGTGACCGCGTGGTTGTCGATCGGAAATTCCGACAACTTTGTGCGACCGTGTGTACGCAAAACAAGTTTGAGCCAACATCCGTCGGAAAAAATCCTAGGATTTTGTTGTCGGAATGTCCGAACAAAGTCCGACCGTGTGTACGGGGCATAATAGTTGATCCCTGGCCCACTCCTTCAATACCAGACAGCAATAACTATTATCCTCAGTTACCAATGAGGAAAGATAAATCACTATTTCTGCCTGCATTTTCAAAAAGGCTCCTCAGTGCAGCCACTTCTGATCAGGGATGGCCTTAGTATACTGTCAGGAGACTTAGTAGACCAGACTGTGTGGACTGCACAGAGATAACCCAAAACGCATGTAGAGTGAATAATTATATTTATTAAAATAGATGATAATCAGAAAATACAAACAGTGCCCAAACAACCCAACAAACCCACCAACAACAACAATTTATACAGCAAGGGACAATACCAGAATCACAGATATCAGCCAGGCCAAGGTCATACACGGCAGGTCAGCAGGACAAGGGATATTCCAGGAACGTAAACGTTAGCCAAGGTCATACACAGGGAGATCAATAAATGAGAAACAGGGAACCAACAGGACAGAGGGGGAATGGATCGGGCTGAAGGGTACAGGAACACAGAAGGGACCGGGTCAAGATAAGCTCGGGAACAAGGACGGACGTAGGCTCAGGATCGGGTAACAGGCGAACAAGGTCAGGGCTCAAGGAGAGAGATACCAAAGCAAGCATGTGAGGGCTTGCCGGGTATTTATGGGACTGACAATAATTGTCTTCATGTAACACCTGAGCGCAGGGAGTGTTGTCTGCTCCATACTGCCGGGATCCATCCGCTGGTGGACGTCAGTACTGCGGCCAAAAGATTAAATAACACCAGCAGGGAAAGATTCCCCAGACAGTTCCAAACTGCCAGGAGACACCTGCTGGTGGACCCCAGGACTGCACGCCAAATGATGATATATCTTACCAGCGGACAGACCCTTTCCTGACATGACCAATCAGAGCTTATCAGCTCTTGTGACATCATTCTTTTTCCTGTAAAGTTCCTGTAAAGCTTCCTGTAAAGTTGCCACACTATGAACGGTGATCCGACTTGGAGGCAACTTCTATTGAAATCAATGGGTACAAGTTGCCTAGAAGTCGGATTGAAGTAGTACAGGAACCTTTTCTGAAGTCGGAGTGACTTCAGTAGTGTACATTAAGACGGCTCTCATTCACTTACATAGATTTTATCATGTCGCGCGACTTGAGGGGACTAGGGGCGACTTCAAGTCGGATCCAAAGTCGCCCCTGTGTGAATGGGCTCTAACAGCACACAAATAATCATGAAAAGGGTAAAAACACAATATAAAATGCGCTAAATGACATATATTAACTATATAAAAACAAACTATATAAAAATAAAACAGCAAAAAATAATAAAAGTTAAATTAAAAAATAAAAATAAATGAGCAACAGCACATAAACAATGATCAAATGCACAAAGGGGGGTAAAAACACAATATAAAAGATGTTACATTTCATATATTAACTATATAACAATAAAACAGTAAAAAAAAGTTACATAAAAAACAAAAAAAGAGCAACAGCACACAAATAATGATCAAATGCACAAAGGGGGGTAAAAACACAATATAAAAGATGTTAAATGACATATATGAACTATATAAAAATAAATTATATAAAAATAAAACTGTAAAAAAAAGTTAAATAAAAAACAAAAAAGAGCAACAGCACACAAATAATGATCAAATGCACAAAGGAGGGTAAAAACACAATATAAAAGACGCTAAATGACATACAGTATACAGTATTAACCACCCTAATGCTGGCTACAGATGAGTCAGCTTTTGTCATTCAACCAGTTGGCTGAACAAGAAAAACTGACCCAATTCCCCCATCCTCACATTTAAGGTGGATGGGGAAATCCTCCCCACAGTTACTTTGTATTATGACAGTGGGGAGACTTCCCTGCCCTCAGAAACCACTGTTCAGTGCTGCAGGATATAGCACCGATCGAGAGGCTATAATTCAACAGGGTGATTGAACAGAAACCATTCAGTCCACTGAATTTCGATCCATGTATGGCCAGCTTTACACATTCTAAAAAAATATAAAATGTAATTTATCAAGAAGCTTAATGGGTGAGACTGAGAATTTCTCTTTTGACAAAATGTTGCCCAAACGCTAAATCTGTAAATTTGTCACTAAATCTTTTTGGCCAAAATCACTCCACAGATCCCCCACTCTGCACATAGTAACTGCATCCTTCCACAATAAAAAAATCTCTAATGTGCAATTCTATGGTTCCTTTTATTTAGCTAAGCAATGATGTTGTTGACAATGAATGCTATTTAATCCAATTCTAGTGAGACATATTACCAGGGGGAACAAACAAACTTAATTACATTTTTCCTTTTTATCAAAATGCTCTGATCAGAAAAATATAGTTTTTTTTCATAACAAAAGAATGTGGGGAAGCTGTAATGTTAAATGTAAATGGTCAAATAGGAAAATCAGGTAATTAAGAAGATGTGTGCAGGATTGCCAAATTTTTTTTTTGGACTTTTTAAGCATCTTGAATGAGATATATACAGTATCTCACAAAAGTGAGTACACCCCTCAATTTTTTGTAAATATTTTATTATATCTTTTCATGTGACAACACTGAAGAAATGACACTTTGCTACAATGTAAAGTAGTGAGTGTACAGCTTGTATAACAGTGTCAATTCGCTGTCCCCTCAAAATAACTCAATACAACAAAACAACAAAAAGTGAGTACACTCCAAAGTGAAAATGTCCAAATTGGGCCCAAAGTGTCAATATTTTGTGTGGCCATCATTATTTTCCAGCACTGCCTTAACTATCTTGGGCATGGAGTTCACCAGAGCTTCACAGGTTGCCACTGGAGTCCTCTTCCACTCCTCCATGAAGACATCATGGAGCTGGTGGTTGTTAGAGACCTTGCGCTCCTCCACCTTCCGTTTGAGGATGCCCCACAGATGCTCAATAGGGTTTAGGTCTGGAGACATGCTTGGCCAGTCCATCACCTTTACTCTCAGCTTCTGAGAGTTGTACTCACTTTTGTGGGATACTGTGTATATATAGATATATAGATATACAGTGGAACTTAGGATTACTAGCATAATCCGTTCCAGGAGAATGCTCATAATCCAAAGTACTCACATATCAAAGCGAGTTTCCCCATTGAAGTCAGTGGAAACGAAAATAATTTGTTCCGCATTGACTTCAATGGCATGCAATACCGCATGTGGCCAGAGGCAGGGGGGCGCCGGAGAGCCTTGGAAACCGCCAGAAAGGCCCGAGGACAGCTCTGCTGACCTCGGCAAACCTCAGAAAGGCTCGGGAACTTAGTATTTCTGAGTCTTTCCGAGCATTTCCGAACCGCTCCGAGCGGCTACGATCGGCACAGTTTGGCTCTGCTCGGCTCCGGCGCCCCACTCCACCTCAGGCCAAACGCGGTACTGCACACCGCTTTGAGCCAGACGCTTGCTCATTTTGAGAGACAACACTCACAAACCAAGTTAGGATTTTTCAAAATACAGTGCTCGTATTGCGAAACGCTCGTTAACCACGTTACTCGCAATCCGAGGTTCCACTGTATCTATATATCTCGATATATAGATATATAGATGATATATAGATTGGCACCCCTGCATTTCTGTCAGATAATGCACCGCTTTGCCCAGAAAATTGTTGCAATTACAAATGTTCAGGCAGTCCCATGTTTATTTCTTTTGTTTGTATTGGTATGACTAAAAAATTAGAGAAACAACATGCCAAACCCAAAACATTCCACGCAAAATTCCAAAAATGGACTGGACAAAGATATTGGCAACTTCTCAAAATTGTAAGAAATAATTGCTTTCCAAGTTTGTGATGCTCCTGTAATTTGTACTTAAACGCACCTGTATCAATTATCAGGTGCTGACAATATAGAAATAACACCGGCAACTAGTTAAAATGGTGAAAAATTGATGCAACCTTTCTGTTGTGCGTCTATGTGTGCCACACGGAGCATGGAGGAGAGAAAGAGCAGTAAAGAATTGTCTGAGGATTTGAGAGCAAAAATTGTGGAAAAGCAAGGACAATCTCAAGGTTACAAGGCAATCTCCAGAGATCTTAATGTTCCTGTGTCCACTGTGCACAGCATTGTCAGAACTTTACAACACATGGCACTGTAGCTAATCTCCCTGGACGTGGACGAAAGAGAAAATTTGATCAAAGATTGCAACAAAGGATTGTTCGAACGGTGGATAAAGAACCTTGATCAACTTCCAAACAAATTCAAGCCGTCTTTCAGGCACGGGGTACAACTGTGTCAGTTCGCACTATATGTTGCCATCCAAATGAAAAGGAACGCTATGGTAGGAGACCCAGGAGGATCCCACTGCTGACAGGGAAACTCAAAGAAGCCAAATTGGAGTTTGCCAAAACGTACTTGAGGAAGCCAAAATCGTGCTGTGGACAGACGAAACAAAATGATTTTGGTAAAGCCCATCATTCTGGTGTTTTCGGAAAAAGAAATGGAGGCCTTTAAAGAAAATAATGCTGTTCCTTCAGTCAAACATGGTGGAGGTTCACTGATGTTTTGGGGTTGCTTTGCTGCTTCAGGCACTGGATGTCTTGACCGTGTGCATGGCATTATGAAATCTGAAGACTACCAGAGAATTCTGGGGTGCAATGTAGGTGTCAGGAAAGGCTGGCTGGGAATAGTAGTTCCTCACCTGTCAGTGCGAGATTGTGGGCGCCTATGCGCGTGCGTGCGCGCGGTTACCGGCGCCAGGCAGGTTATTTAAACACTGCTGCTTCTCCCAAACGTTGCTGCCTGATCTACAGCGTTCCTGGGCTTTATCAGTTGACCTGATCTGATCTTGTGTATACCCGGCTTGACCTGTGACCTCCTCTGCTATCCGCCTGCCTCTGACATCGGCTTGCCTAACGACTCTGCACCTGCCTTATCTTCTGATCCATCCGCGCCTGCCTGTTACTGACCTAGCTTGTCCTGCGACTCCGTTCCTGTCTCCTGCACCTGTGCCTGCACCGACCGTCTGTGTTTGACCCAACCTGTCTGACTTCCCTGTACATCTGTACTCAGAGCTACAGTACTTACCTGTTCCAGTGTGTGGTCCTTGGTTCCAGCCAGTTCCTGTCCCCTGCCAAGTCTGCTGATCCAGCTACAGCTTCCTCTGGGAACCTCCTAATCCACCTCCGGCTGCTGATCCTGCCAGGCACTCGTGCTACCATTGCACTCCCGGGTCTCCTGTTCTCTATCAGGGGACATGAGTCAGGGACGCAAGAGAGGTCTCCATCTGCATTCCGGGCTCATCCATTAGGTGCGTGACAGTAGGACCCAGTGTCAGAAAGTTGGGTCTGCGTCAGAGGTCAGTGGTCCTATAGCAGGACAATAACCCAAAGCACACATCAAAAAGCACCCAGAAATGGTTAATGACAAAGCGCTGGAGAGTACTGAACTGGCCAGCAATGAGTCCAGATCTAAATCCCATACCCTGTGGACCTGTGGAGAGATCTCAAAACAGCAGTTGGGAAAAGGAACCCAATAACCCAATAATTTTGGCCATGACTGTATTATATATATATATATATATATATATATATATATATATATATATATATATATATATATTTGTGCTCATGAGTTTACATACTCTGGCAGAATTTATGGTTTCTTGGCCATTTTTCAGAGAATATGAATGATAACACAGAAACTTTTCTTTCACTCATGGTTAGTGTTTGGCTGAAGCCATTTATTATCAGTTAACTGTGTTTACTCTTTTTAAATCACAATGGCAACAGAAACTACCCAAATGACCCTGATCAAAAGTTTACATACCCCAGTTCCTAATACCATGTATTGCCCCCCCCAATCAATGACAGCTTGAAGTCTTTTCTGGTATTTGTGGATGAGGATCTTTATCTTCTCAGACGGTAAAGTTGCCCATTCCTCTTGGCAAAAAGCCTTCAGTTCCTGTAAATTCTTGGTCTGTCTTGCATGAACTTCACGTTTGAGATCTCCCCAGAGTGGCTCAATGATATTGAGGTCAGGAGACTGAGATGGCCACTCCAGAACCTTCAATTTATTCTGCTGTAGCCAATGACAGGTCGACTGGGCCTTGTGTTTTGGATCATAAATTCTGCCAGGGAATGTAAACTTATCAGCACAAATGTATATATACAGTGGGTATAGAAAATAATCCCCCCCCTTTAAAATAATCATATGAAATGAAGACAGACGCAGTTTTTGTTTTATGCAGCTGTATTTACTTAGTGCAATGTATAACATACAAGTGAAAGATATAACACCAACCAATATTTCCTACTCTATTAACAAAAAAGAAAAAAACAAAACAAAAAAAACATTCAAAATCATTTCAACAAAATTTTGCCAACAGCAAGACAGACAGTGTTGACAGGGGAATCCCTCTTGCCGAGCCATTTTAGACAGTGATTATTGCTATACCAGCCGCTAGCGATAATCCTATGAAAAATCTGGCATGCTGGTTGTATTCGATCGATCTGCTTGGTACATTCAGCCTGCCCCCATACAGGATTTGAACTGGCTATGGCCAGCCTTACTCATAGTATCTGCATGCCGCTACAATAAAAAATCCATAATAGGCATTTTTATGGTTTTCTTTTATTTAACTAAGCATTGATGTTGACAGTGTATGCTATTTAATCCAATTCTTATGAGAGATATTACCAGGGGGAACAACCAAACTTAATTACATGTTTCCCTTTTATTCAAAATGCTCCTATCGAAAGAAAAAATTTCTGCATAAATGAAAGAATATAAAGGAGTTGTAAATGGGTAAGTGAGTGGTTTTAAGAGAATGATTGAAATATCTATTTTGTTCTTGGCTTATTTCTAATACCATTGAAATACTAAAAGGTAAAAGAAAAATAGACACATAGAAAAGTGAGATCAGAAAAAGACTAAAGCCGCGTACACACGAGCGGAATGTCCGACAGAAAAAGTCAGACGGAAGCTTTTCATCGTCTATTCTGATCGTGAGTATGCCTCATGGGGCTTTTTTTTTTTTTCTAAAATTCCAACGGACCTAGAAATGGAACATGTTCTAAATATTTCCGAACGGATCCAATTCCTATCGGTAAAACCGATCGTCTGTATGCTGTTCCGACGGACCAAAAATGACGCATGCTCTGAAGCAAGTACGAGATGGAAGCTATTGGCTACTGGCTATTGAACTTCCTTTTTCTAGTCCTGTCGTAAGTGTTGTACATCACCGCGTTTTGGACGGTCGCACTTTGGTTTGACCGTGTGTAGGCAAGACCGCTTGAATGGAATTCCGTCTGAGAAACCGTCGGAGTTTATTCCGGCGGCTAAACCGGTCATGTGTACGCGGCATAAGTGCTCCATCAAGTTTGCCCCTTTTTAACTTTTGTTTTTTTTTCCCCCTATTTTTTGTTTGTTTCTCTTTTTTTAACCTTTTTATCCCAAGCATGTATGAATTCACTTTCAAAGGTCTTTTTATATATACACTATATTACCAAAAGCATTGGGAAGGTTTCCACAAGGTTTAGGAGATGTGTCTATGGGAATCTTTGACCATTCTTCCAGAAGCGTATTTGTGAGGTCAGGCACTGATGTTGGATGAGAAGGCCTGGCTCGCAGTCTCCACTCTAATTCATCCCAAAGGTGTTCTATCAGGTTGCGGTCAGGACTCTGTGCAGGTCAGTCAAGTTCCTCCACCCTACAAACTCACTCATACATGTCTTTATGGACTTTGCTTTGTGCACTGGTCCAAATCATTTGGTGGAGGGGGGATTATGGTGTGGGGTTGTTTTTCAGGGGTTGGACTTGGCCCCTTAGTTCCAGTGAAGGGAACTGTTAAGGCGTCAGCATATCAATACATTTTGAACACTTTTAAACCTTGTGGGAACACTTTGGGGATGGCCCCTTCCTGTTCCAACATGACTGCGCACCAGTGTACAAAGCAAGGTCTATAAAGACATGGATGGGACAAAGGGACTTGACTGGCCTGCACAGAGTCCTGACCTCAACCGAATAGAACACCTTTGGGATGAATTAGAGCACAGACTGCACACCAGTGCCTGACAAATGCACTTCTGGAAGAATGGTCAAACATCCCCATAGACACACTCCTAAACCTTGTGGACGGCCTTCCCAGAAGAGTTGAAGCTGTTATAGCTGCAAAGGGTGGGCCAACTCAATATTGAATCCTACGGACTAAGGCTGGGATGTCATTAAAGTTCATGTGAGTGTAAAGGCAGGCGTCACAATACTCTTGCTAACATACAGTAGTGTATGTTGGCTGAATGAAGGTGACAAGCGTTCGCCCAGCCCTAACAAATTTTGACCATATTTTGCTTAAAGGGTAACTCCACTTTCGTGGGGAAAATAAATGGCAGATAAAAAATAAATAATAATATAGCTAATACAATTGCGACTCAAGTCATATTGTAATTGAATGTTATTAAAAATGACCTTTCCTTTTCAATCTGCAGCCGCTGTAATTTTCTGTAAAATGCAATATGGCTACCTGAAGGTGTTCTGTACACAGATGGTATACAGAACGCCCTCTAGAAACTGCTTGTGTGATTGGCTCATTGATTTTCCCAGAAGTCTGCGCTAAGATACAAGTCAGATTTTTGGCATCTTCTGCAACAAAAATGTGATTTTTCTGTGAAATACACCCAATAGGAAATCACGTCTAGAAGAATGCAGACCCAGCAGTTTTCCTCCTTAGAGCCCTACAGCTGCAGCAGCAGCAGCTGGTTGATAATTATAAAACCGCTCCCATTAGACTCACTCCGCGCAGGGGGCACAGAGGAACACACAGTGATTTCTTCACAATAACAAAAGGTAGGAATCTGCAACAAAGTTTGTAAACCACTTGCTTACTGGGCACCCAAACCCCGCTCCTGCCCAGACCAACAATTTTCAGCTTTTAGCGCTGTCACTCTTTGAATGACAATTGCGCGGTCATACAACACTGTACCCAAATGATATTTTTATCATTTTTTTCCCACAAATAGAGCTTTCTTTTGGTGGTATTTGATCACCTCTGGGGTTTTTAATTTTTTTTTTTTAAAATGTAAAAAGACCAAATTATAAGAAAACAAAAAACAAAACCGTTTTATATTTTGTTAATACATTTTGAAAACAGGTATTTTTTCTCCCTCATTGATGTTCGCTGATGAGGCTACACCGATGGGCACCAATAGGCTGCATTGATGGGCACTCATAAGGCGGCACTGATGGACACTGATAAGGTGGCACTGATGGGCACTAATAGACGGCACTGGTGGGCACTGATGAGGTGGCACTGGTGGGCACTGATGGGTGGCACCGGGCGACACTGAAGGGCATTAATAGGTGGCACTGATAGCTGGCACTGATGGGCACTGATGGGTGACAGTGATGGGCACTGATTGACACTGGTAGGTGATACTGATAGGCAGCACTGCTAGGTGGCACTGATGAGGTACTGATTGGCACCACTGGTGGGCATTGATAGGTGGCACTGATTGCTGGCACTTTTATGGACTGGTGGGCACTGATTCGTGGCACTGGCAGGTGGCACTGGCAGGCAATAGTGGTGGGCACAGATGAGGCGGCTTTGCCTCTTCCTCTTCGGGACCGATGTCCCTTCAACAGAAGCCGGTGATCGGTAGACATGTACAATTCGTTTCGTTCCGAATTCTTTTTTTAACGAATTTCAACAAATTCGTTAATTCGGAAATATCCGAATTAACGAAAACCCGTTTAACGAATATTTCTGAATATTCATAAATTCGAATATTCGAAAATTTGTAAATTCGTACGTTCGTACATTCGTAAATTCGTGCATTCCTAAATACGTACATTCGTAAATTCATACATTCGGAAATCTGAAATAATAATTAACTAATAATAACTAAACTATTACTAACTATTAAATTATAGGTATTGTAATTTCCTTTCAAATTTGGCTGTTAGTGAACATAACACATAAAAATTTATCCGAAGTTACGAATTATCCAAAATAACGAATGCTGCATCCAAACGAATGGAACATAATGAATTAATAATAATAAATAACAATAATAATAATAAAAACTTTATTATTATTATTTATTATTAATTTGTTCCGTTTCATTTGTTTAGATGCAGCATTCGTTATTTCACAAACGTTATAGCCTCTACAAAATAGGGGATAGATTTATGGTATTTTTATTATTATTTTTTTTACTAGTAATGGTGATCAGCATTTTTTAGCGTGACTGCGACATTGCTGCGGACAGATTGGACACTTTTGACACTTTTTTGGGACCAGTGACATTTATACAGCGATCAATGCTATAAAAATGCACACTGGTAGGGAAGGGGTTAACACTAGGGGGCGATCAATGGGTTAAATGTGTTCCCTGGGAGATGTTTTCTAACTGTGGGGGGAGAGAGATCGCTGTTCCTAAACACTAGGAACAGCAGATCTCTCTCTCCTCCTCTGTCAGAACGGGGATCTGTCTGTTTACATTGACAGATCCCCGTTCTGGCTCTCTTTCCACCGTACATCGTACCCCTACCCATTCACTAAAAAAGATGTGAAATGTACTAAAAATACAAGAGCCAGTTTTGGACAATTCCTTTATTAATAACTTTGTCTTCTCTAGCCGTCTCCTCCTCGAGCTGTCTCTTCCTGCTGTCTTCTCCTTCCTGCCGTCTCTTCCCGCCATCTTCTCCTTGAGCCGACTTGTCCCACTGCTGTCTTCTTCCTCGCCTCCAGTTATCCCCTAAAAAAATAAAATGACGCTCTTGTTCTGTTGATGCCTTCATCTGTTTTGTTGTCACCCGCTCTCTGCCGACCCTTATATAGCCATGGGGTATGGCCATCCGATGACATCACCTGGAGAGCCCGCCCCTTGTCATAAAGGGCGGGCTCTCCGGGGAATGTCATCGAATGGGCGTGCCCCATCGCTATATAAGAGCCGTCAGAGAGTGGGCGACAACAAAACAGATGAGGACATCAACAGAACAAGAGCGTCTTTTTATTTTTTTTAGCGGGTAACCGGCAGCGAGTAAGAAGACAGCAGCGGGAAGAAAACGGCGGCTATGATAAAAGACGGCTTGAGGAGAAGACGGCGGGAAGAGACGGCGGGAAGGAGAAGAAAGCGGGAAGAGACAGCTCGAGGAGGAGACAACGGGAAGTGGCGGCGGGAAGGAAAAGACAGCAGAAAGAGACAGCTCGAGGAGGACATGGCAGCAAGAGGCGACGGGAAGGAGAAGACAGAGGGAAGAGATAGCTCGAGGAGGAGACGGCGGGAAACAGAAGATGAAGGGAAGAGACAGCTCGAGGAGGAGACGGCGGGAAGAGCCGGCAGGAAGAGCCGGCAGAAAGGAGAAGACAGCGGGAATAGACAGCTCAAGGAGGAGACAGACGGCAGGAAGAGGCTGCGGGAAGGAGAAGACAGCGGGAAGGAGAAGACAGCGGGAAGAGACAGCTCGAGGAGCAGACGGCAGGAAGAGGCGGCGGGAAGGAGAGGACAGCGGGAAGAGACAGCTCGAGGAGGAGACAGCGGGAAGAGGTGGCAGGAAGGAGAAGACAGAGGGAAGAGACAGCTCGAGGAGGAGACGGCGGGAAACAGAAAATGACAGGAAGAGACAGCTCGAGGAGGAGGCGGCGGGAAGAGGTGGCGGGAAGGAGAAGACAGCGGGAAGAGACAGCTCAAGGAGGAGACGGCGGGAAGAGGTGGCGGGAAGGAGAAGACAGCACGAAGAGACAGCTCGAGGAGGAGACGGCGGGAAGGAGAAGATGGCGGGAAGAGACAGCTCGAGGAGGATACGGTGGGAAGGAGAAGATGGCGGGAAGAGATGGCTAGAGAAGACAAAGCTATTAATAAAGGAATTGTCAAAAACCGTCTCTTGTGTTTTTATTACATTTCTCTGCTTTTTTGGTGAATGGGTAGGGGTACGATGTATCCGATAGTCATTCACATGGGGGGGGGGGGGGGCGGGATCTGGGGGCCCCTTCTTAAAGGGGGGCTTCCAGTTTCAGATAAGCCCTCCGCCTACAGACCCCGACAACCACCGAGTAGGGTTATTGGGAAGAGGCCCTTGTCATCATCAACATGCCCCAAAGCACCCACCCCCCCATGTTGAGGGCATGCGACCTGGTATGGTTCAGGAGTGGGGGGTGTGCTCGCTCGTCCCCTCTCTTCCCTGACCTGCCGGGCAGCATGCTCAGATAAGGGTCTGGTATTGATTTTGGTGGGGACCCCGCGCCATTTTTTTTTTCATTTTGGCGTGGGGGTCCCCTCCAAATCCATACTAGACCTTAAAGGCAAATTTTTTTGTAAGCAAATTTATTTTTTTTTACATTCAGCTTTCAGGGGGGAACCCCGCTGACAGCTGATGACTCATCGGTTGCTAAGGACGTGGGGGCCAGCTTCATGGCCCCCTCCTTTGCAACCAGCTAGATACAGTGTGTTTAACAGTGCCTTTAAAAAGAAAAAAAAACATACAATGCAAAATGCATGAAAACTGCATGCAAAAGTGCATAAAAAATGCTGGTTTAAAAACGCAAAATGCACTGAAAAACATGCCTGAAAAACATATCAAGTGTAGCCCCATAGGTGTGAACCTAGACTTTAACCTATTTTTCATTCTTCATTGAATCTCAGTGCTGCTCATCTGTCGCCTATTTGTGGTCACCTACTGTCTACATTCACCCCAGATATGGCTGTATGGCAATTCTTATGGCAGGTTTCCAAATGGTGACAACAGTGGGCCATGCCTTGACAATGTGTATGGAATGTAGATTCTAGCAGAAGTCCATGTGACAGGGTGACAACACAGGAGTGAATTGGGACATACACTCACAGGCCACTTTATAAGGTACAATTGCTTGGTAACACAAATTGCTAATCAGCCAATCACATAGCAACAGCTCAATGCATTTAGGCATCTAGACGTGGTGCAGTTCAATCCGGACATCAGAATGAGGAAGAAAGGGGATTCAGGTGACTTTGAACATGGCATGGTTGTTGGTGCCAGGAGGGCTAGTCGGAGTATTTCAAAAACTGCTGATCTGCTGGGATTTACACACACAACCATCTCTCGGGTTTACAGAGAATGGTCTGAAAAAGAGAAAATATCCAGTGAGCGGCAGTTGTGTGGATGAAAAATGCCTTGTTGATGTCAGAGGTCAGAGGAGAATATGCAGACTGGCTTTAGATGATAGAAAGGCAACAGTATCCCAAATAAGCACTCATTACAACCAAGGTATGCAGAATACCATCTCTGAACACAAAACACATCAAACCTTGAAGCAGATGAACTGCAGAAGACCACACCGGGTGCCACTCCTGTCAGCCACTCCTGTCAGCTAAGAACAGGAACTGAGGCTAGAATTTGCATAGGATCACCAAAATTGGACATTAGAAGATTGGAAAAACATTGCCTGGTCTGATGAGTCTCGATTTTAGCTGCGACATTCAGATGGTTGGGTCAGAATTTGATGTACACAACATGAAAGCATGGATCCATCCTGCCTTGTATCAATGGTTCAGGCTGGTGGTGGTGGTGTAATGGTGTGAGGGATATTTTCCTGGCACACTTTGAGCCCCTTAGTACCAATTGATCATCGTTTAAACACCACGGCCTACCTGAGTATTGTTGCTGACCATGTCCATCCCTTTATGACTACAGTGTACCCATCTTCTGATGGCTCCTTCCAGCAGGATAATGCACCATGTCACAAAGCTCAAATCATCTCACCACTGGTTCCTTGAACATGAAAATGAGGTCACTGTAGTCCAATGGCCTTAACAGTCACCAGATCTCAATCCAATAGAGCACCTTTGGGATGTGGTGGAACAAGAAATTCACATCATGGATGTGCAAAAGAAAAAGAGAGGGGCAAGTGGGACTTTAAATGAAGCATGTCAATTGAAAGTATAATAATAATGAATACATGTGAGTAGGTAAAATGATTGGATTTAATTTATAGTCAAGTCCATGATTTTGATGCATACAGTACCAATAAAGTAGTATAGATACAGACATAGTCGCATGAATTGATATATAAGCATATTTAGCAGTAACAATCATTGAAGACTCAGTAGTGTAAAACAAATCAATGGACATACATATATGCAATTCATAACAGAAATACATGAATTAAAATCGCCAATCAAAATCACAAAATCGCATGAAATGAGAAAACTTGATAAAAAATTGATAAATGTCAGGGATATGATTTAGGCTTGATAGGGCATCCTTAGTTTGCGAACCCGACGCGTTTCTTGGCTTCTTGCCAGTCATCAGGAGTGGGATGCATAATTTAACTGAGAAAAACAAAGGAATATCATAAATATTGATACATGTGGAACCTCCAGCTAATAGAGAAAATCGTATCAGAAATGTCCATTGTCTACTTTGAATAGAGAAGCTACTTACAAAATAGCCCAAAAGTCAAGGAGAGTCGCCAGCAATGGGATCTGTTAGGGTGTGAGATATAACCGTCTCAACCGGGGTTGAGGCAGGGCGCCGACCATCCTCCCAAAGTGATTGGAGGGTGGGCCAGGAGAAACCACAGCCAACTGATTCCTGAGCCCTCAATATACTGGTCAATGAGTTGTAAATGGGAAAATCTGCAGAAAATTGAAGAAAATGGAATGTGTCAAAGAAAGTAAATCTAGAGTAGAACGTGTTGGATGAATAGAATGACTGAAAAAAATATGTACTAGGTACATCTGAAAGAGTAAATGTGTGAAAAATGAGATGATAAAGGGGAATAGAAATAAAATAGATGCATAAAAATGCACGTGAAAAGAGATAGAAAAAGAAATCCCTAGGAAATGTGTGAAAATAGAGAGTGTCGTGCGCCAGGTAAATGGGTGAGAGGATGGGAATGTGTGTACTGTAAGCAGAAAAAAAGATATATATAAAAAAATAAATAAATAAATAAAAATATATATTAATTACCCATGTGTTGAATAGTGGCTGCTTAACAGAGCGGTCCCTTCCTAGCGAAGCACAGTGAGGGAGTGAACCGTCAGTCTGTCGGTCCCAGCTGATATACTCTGGCCCTGGGCGGGTCCCTGCCAGCGTCATGCAAGACGTCATTAGCAGCTGAGAGACGAGAGAGCAATCACAGCTGAGAGTAACTCAGTGGATGTCTACTCGTCACAGCTGTAGGCGTCAGATGGAGAGAAAAAAAAAAAAAAAAAAATGCATGGCGCCGATGCGTTGAGATCGGGCCCCAACCGCCCCGAAATAAATGAGGGGAGGTGGGGAGGGAGCTGAGCGCATCGCAACCCCGGACATAGAGACTGCAAAATATCAAAACACCCCAGCCCATATGCTGGATTTAAATCAATAAGTGGATTCCAGGGAATAAAAACCCTGGAATTAGTACAAAATAGTTCTCAATAAACTCAAGGAAACACATGTAAAAATATATTATATAGTCACGGACTGTTACTGTGTTGGAAAATTGGTAACAGAGTTGGGATAAAAATACAAAAAGATATTTGAACTAAGGATGAACAAAAATTAATGATGGTGCGACTTAGTCACCGAGGGAGCGGGTGTCTTCCACCCAAATATAAATATAGACAAAAGAAAGTGACCAGTCGCATAACTAGATATCAATGGCATGCTTCCATCCCGGGTTCATATATAAAAGAAAAAGAGAGGGGCAAGTGGGACTTTAAATGAAGCATGTCAATTGAAAGTATAATAATAATGAATACATGTGAGTAGGTAAAATGATTGGATTTAATTTATAGTCAAGTCCATGATTTTGATGCATACAGTACCAATAAAGTAGTATAGATACAGACATAGTCGCATGAATTGATATATAAGCATATTAGCAGTAACAATCATTGAAGACTCAGTAGTGTAAAACAAATCAATGGACATACATATATGCAATTCATAACAGAAATACATGAATTAAAATCGCCAATCAAAATCACAAAATCGCATGAAATGAGAAAACTCGATAAAAAATTGATAAATGTCAGGGATATGATTTAGGCTTGATAGGGCATCCTTAGTTTGCGAACCCGACGCGTTTCTTGGCTTCTTGCCAGTCATCAGGGGTGGGATGCATAATTTAACTGAGAAAAACAAAGGAATATCATAAATATTGATACATGTGGAACCTCCAGCTAATAGAGAAAATCGTATCAGAAATGTCCATTGTCTACTTTGAATAGAGAAGCTACTTACAAAATAGCCCAAAAGTCAAGGAGAGTCGCCAGCAATGGGATCTGTTAGGGTGTGAGATATAACCGTCTCAACCGGGGTTATCAATTTTTTATCGAGTTTTCTCATTTCATGCGATTTTGTGATTTTGATTGGCGATTTTAATTCATGTATTTCTGTTATGAATTGCATATATGTATGTCCATTGATTTGTTTTACACTACTGAGTCTTCAATGATTGTTACTGCTAAATATGCTTATATATCAATTCATGCGACTATGTCTGTATCTATACTACTTTATTGGTACTGTATGCATCAAAATCATGGACTTGACTATAATTAAATCCAATCATTTTACCTACTCACATGTATTCATTATTATTATACTTTCAATTGACATGCTTCATTTAAAGTCCCACTTGCCCCTCTCTTTTTCTTTTATATATGAACCCGGGATGGAAGCATGCCATTGATATCTAGTTATGCGACTGGTCACTTTCTTTTGTCTATCATGGATGTGCAGTCGAAAAATCTGCAGCAACTGCGTGATGCTATCATGTCACTGTGGACCAAAATCTCTGAGGAATGTTTCCAACACCTTGTTGAATCTATGCCACAAAGAATCAAGGCAAAAGGGGGTCCAACCCGGTACTAGCAAGGTGTACCCTATAAAGTGGCCGGTGTGTGTAGGTACAGCATGTTATTGTCACCCTATAGCAAGTAGTGCCTCGACAAAGACCTTCATCGCAGGATAACTAGTGCCGCGTACACACGATCGGACTTTACGGCAGACTTTGTCCGGCGTACTTTTCGACGGACTTTACGACGGACTTTCCAAATGAACGGATTTGCCTACACACGATCAACCAAAGTCCGTCAAATTCGTACGTGATGACGTACGACCGGACTAAAACAAGGAAGTTCATAGCCAGTAGCCAATAGCTGCCCTAGCGTCGGTTTTTGTCCGTCGGACTAGCATACAGACGAGCGGACTTTTCGACCGGACTCGAGTCCGTCGGACAGATTTGAAACATGTTTCAAATCTAAGTCCGTCAAACTTTTGAGAAAACAAAGTCCGCTGGAACCCACACACGATCGAATTGTCCAACGAAATCCAGTGCGCCGGACCAAGTATGCTGTAAAGTCCGATCGTGTGTACGCGGCATAGGTATTATTTTAATGATACCTGTAGATTTAAAAAGAACTAAAAATATTTTTTAAATTAGATTAACATGTTAAAGCCTTTAGAAGGATTTTAGTGACTGGGATTTTAATGGATATGTCCACAGAAGCAGAAAGTTGTCAGAAAAAGATTTATAACTCATTTCTGGCTGAAGCAAGACAAGAAATAGCTTTTTCACAAAAAAGTCCATCCACAAAAAAAAAAAATGCGTAATATTATTTTAATTTTATTTATTGCATTTTATGTGGGGTTTTCCTCTGAACTGAGAAAGGTAAACATTTCCTTGAAGAAGAAAAGGTTAAGCCATAAGCTCAGTGTGGCCAGTCAATATGCTTATATAAACTGCCAATATTTTTATTCTCTAAATAAACCACATAATGGTAACTGACCTTTTATTGTCAGAATTGTAAACTTATTTAATTATCTAATCACTCATGCATGATCAATGGGAGAGGGAGGGGAGGGTTTCATTTAAAAAAATCAATCACAACAGTATTTAAGAAGGAAACAAATAAATTGCTCAATGATCCAACTCTAGCTCGGAGTGATCAAACTTCAGGACAAGACTTCAAACTTCGAATGTGAGAAGAAATGTAAAGTGTTCATTTATTCTAAACATTATAATGCCAAGTTCAGGTCATCAATCAGTCTTGTCAGTGGAGTGGTAGGTTGATTGTTTTCAGGCAACCAATTTGGATCCTAAAGTATGTTTGATTTATGGTGAAATGAAAGTGGTTGGCGTTAGGGAATCATAATTAGTTGCCTGAAAGTTGCCACATATATGGCCAACTTTAGACCTGGAGCATGCTGTAATGCAGCCATTCTCAACCAGGGTTCTGTGGAACCTTAGGGTTCCTCCTGTTATAGCTAAGAGTTCCTTGAGCTATAGCTAACTGACCTCCCATTTGATGGTGCCTGCAATGTTCCAGGTCGAACTTCACTTGGCGAAGCCAACAACATGACTGCAAGGGTTCTTTCTAGCCACTCCTGAAAGGCGGGGATTCTTCCCACTTACCACCACCAATGTAAGGGGCATTTTCCCAATGACCCTGGATAGACTACATTTATCAAGGGTTCTCTGAGACCCTAAAATTATTACAAGGGTTCCACTGGGGTAATAAAGTTGAGAAAAACTGCTGTAATGTAACAGACTAGACACCCCTTTCCTTTTCTCTCCAATACAAATTGGTGTGTGCTAGCTTCTGCTAAAGGGTATGCTTGCTTATCTTCAGAGCACCTTCAGTACCAACCTAAGTAGGCCTCCTCAAATCCTATTATATAAATTGGTGATTTTCAATTCTCTCATGGCCTGCTGATCCCTCCTACCGGGCCTCCAACCAACCCTAGGTTCCCTAACCTCCCACAGTGACCCTCAACCTTCCATAGAGGACCTCCGTCTTCCTCAGCCCTCACAGTGCCCCCTAGCCTCCCACAGTGCCCCCCAACCCCCTGTAGTGTCCCCCAACTTACTTTAGGGCCCCCAATCTCCAACAGTAAAACAAAAACAAAACATAGCTGCGCTCAAATCCCAATAGCTTGTACATGTATATAATCTATTAGGTGCTAAAGGGGTGTGACCACATGAACACTAAAAATGCTGGATGAACCATCTGCTCACTACTATATACCCTTTCCAGCAAACTATGCAAGGAAAAACAGGGATTTTTAGTTCACACATATTGCAATACATGTTTAAGCTGGCCATCTGCGTCAAAGTAATCCCTCTTATGGCCAGTCCTACTCTACCTTGCCACTGCAAATGCTACGGTGGACACAATGCCAACATGGGGCAGACAGACACAAGGTGGGGGAGAGCTATCAGGTTCAGGTCTGGTCACTGATCTGCATTGCAACAAAAACAAGACATATCTGTCCTCAAATTCCAATAGCTTGTACATTTATATAATCTATCAGGCCCTAAAGGGGTTTGACCACATGTTAACACTACAAATTCTGGATGAACCCTCTGCACACTGCTTCACACCCTTTCCAGCAAACTATGCAATGAAAAACAGGGAATCCTGAAAAAAATAAACTGTTTTTCATTGCATACTGTAGTTTGCTGGAAAGGGTGTATAGCAGTTTGCAGAGTTTTCATCCAGAATAAGCAATCTTCAACAGTGTCCCACAGTGTCCTCCAACCTCCCACAGTGCTCCTCAGCATGTTTAATGGGCCCTGGTCTCAGTAACATTTGTAACCACTGATCTAGATACTAGTCATTTCTGGTGGAGCTTAAATGCTCCTGTAGGTTCCTACTGATCATTAAATGCAATAGTAGGGCCTCACTGAACGAAAATATGGTGGGAAGGGGGTCAAATGTCAAACCGTGGAAGTTCTAACTGATATTTTTATAATAGAGCTTTTACTGCAATATTTAGGTTCAGTTTAGAGATATCCCCCCCACTGTAGTTTTTATGCTGTTTGATGTCCTTGATGTAGCACCTTCGTAGTTAGGCACTAGGCTGTCAGGCAAATTTAGTTCTTTTTGTGCTCTTCTGTAATCAGCAGAGCAGTGGCTGGTTGCTTGGGGCTGATCAGGGTCCCACAGGCTGCATACTTGATTGCCTCCCCTTGCTTTCTGAAAAGCTCCAGAATATAGGAGTGGAGAAGATGGAGTGAGCAGTCTGCATATTTATGAGGTCCTAGCCAATCTCTGAGGAGGCATGCCCAGAACTTTTGCCCAGGGACCAGTCTGGAGAGTTCACTTTTTAAATGTATGCCTGATGCAGGAGGAAGGCATCCAGCTACTTGAATACTTGTGAGTACAGACCTGAGAGAAGGACCTGGGTGACTGTGCTGCTGTTACCCCCTTGGTGTATCATTTCTAAGGCTTGCCTGGCCTGGGGCATCGTCTATGCTGCGACAGTGCTGTCCATTCTCTGGGAAATGATTGAGGGGGCTGTTTCAAGAAGTAGCTGCAGAGAGAAAGGTGTCCTGTTATTACTGTTCAGCAATCTAAAGTATCTCACATCCCCCTATCCTATCCAAGTTACTCAGCAATAAATACAAAAAACCCCTAGACTATTCATTGAGCCAGAGGAGTGTATGCTGTTGTGTGCCTGGCTGCACAACAGGAACCTGAAATAAATCAGCAGCCCTTGCGTGTGTAGTGCTATATCAGTCAAATTGCCTGCAAAATACTATCCACTTCCTTTGAGTCCAGGTTGCCCTGAACTCACCACCACCCTGTGACTGGCCAGTGAAAGGAGAAGCAGCAAAGCATGTCAGCCCATGAACTGCACATGAACTGATCAGTGGCGGCTGGTGCTCAATTTTTTGGGGTAGGCGGCAAACAAACCTGCTTCCCTCACTCTGCGCCCCGAGCTCATCCTTTTGAAGCCAATTAGAGCCTCAGGCTCTAATCATGTGCTTAAGAAAAAAATCCCATTGAAATCCATATGTCCGGCACCCTGCATGGAGATTAGGGGCCCAGGCACACGGATTAGGGGGGCGGTGCCCCTGTGCCCCTATGAGCGGCCACCACTGGAACTGATTGGCTCCTTTTTCCTGATTCCTCCTCTCACACTTCATCTATACTGTTCAGGGACAGAAATAGGCTGAAACCAGTTAAAATTCAGTTACACCACTTGCATTTAAAAAAATGCATTCAATGATATCCCCAATTGAAAAGGTAACAAAACAACGACAGAGCACCCCAGCATTTGTTAGCATTCCAATTAGTTCCTTATATAATATAACTGTCACATTTTGGATGCACACAACAAAAAATATTTAGCCCCAGGGCTTTTTTTCAGGTGGAACTTGGTAGAACTCAGTTCCACCACCTCTGGCTCAGACCCTTTGGTGCCTGCTCACCACAATCATTTGTTAACCCTGAAGTCCGGTTTCTGTGTTTACAAGTGACAGCTCTGCACTCTGGGTGTAACCCTCCTAAACTCTGCACTCTGTATGTAATGCAATCCTGATATTTAATGCCCCTTTAAGACCCTCCTACTGTTCGTGAAATTTTACTGACCACACCCACTATTTGATATGATTTGGAAGGTGTGTGTGGGGGGAGGGGTTTTGGGGAGTCGTGGTTGAGTTCCTGCACCTATTGTTTGAGAAATAAAGCCCTGTTTAGCCCACAGAACTTTTGAACAGTCGCACCTCAAACAAAATATGTAAAAAATCCAAAAATGTATTCACATGCATTAAAAAAAAACACATACAATATAACAACTTGTTAATGAACATCAATGCATAAATAGCGTATCACATGAAAAAAAAAAAACTTTTTGATAGGACCTACAAATGCCATAAAGATACCACCATCAATCTGAAGCAGCTGTGTAACTATTCTCGACACGTTTCGCGAGACAACTCTTGCTTCTTCAGGAGAGGCACAGGGGAGTATGGTTAATTGCAAGATGCTTGCCAACTCACTCCATGGTGGTCAGGCTGCAAAGTATATGAAAAAACTCATGTGTAGCCATGTATATGATACCCCAAAAAGGAAAAAGAAAAATCAATAGAGCCTGCTAAGAGGTCCACTATTCTTCCCCCCGGGAGCTGTGAAGGGGCAGGGAGATGACAAAAAAAGTGATGTCTTGAAATCAGCTTCATTAGGGCTAAAAAAAAAAATATATAGATAGCATTGAAATTTTCTACAATGGTAAAAAGTCTACAAAATGTATAAATTAGGCATAAAACTCATTATCACATAAATAAAAATAAAGGTCCTGTACTTACTACTTTGGGAAAATATGAATTTCATTAAAACATGCATCAACTTGTGTGTTAAAATACAAGGCAGACTAGCATATGCAAAATCACTGCTCAGATAACTTTTTAATGTGTTTGTTACGGTTGGTTGCAATATACACCAGAAACTGGTCATTGTAATGTAAATAACATTGCAGCATAAATCATGCATTTAACTCTACCGTACATAGAACACATTTTAATTAAATCTGTCAGCATGTAGAATATATGACCAATTATGCTAAATGACGTTATTTAAGAAAAAGTTTTGTATATATATATTAATCAGCTTTGAATTTTAAAACACAAGTTGATACATGTCTTAATGAGTTTTATAGTTTCACGAGCAATACTCTCTCCGTACATCGACTTTTTATCTATGCTATCAATTTATTCACATTTTTCAGTGTATAATTAGACTTTATACCATGGTACGATATTTTCATTTTATCATTTTTTAAATATTCTTAAAGCTCTGGTGAAATGGGCATTTAAAACCCCCATAGGCTTCACGTACACGGAACCTGCTAAACTCACGTTTAGGAGCAGTTGGCCGTTTTTTCATCAGCCCCTGAACTCTCCTCTGTGTTATCTTATGTGTACATGTTGAGGGCGTGTGGCCTGGTATGGTCCAGGAAGGCGTCGCTCCCCCCCCCCTTTCCTGGGGGGGCCTCGTGCCTTTTTTGGCATGGGGTTTTTCCTCAAGATCCATACCAGATTCAAAGGGCCGGGTATTGATCTTGGGGGCACACCGTTTTTTTACATTTTGGTTCCCCTTAAAGACCCTTACAGCACAAGTCGTACCACACGTCAGACTGTGATGATTCAACTTGGATGCGACTTCTATTTGGGGGGAGGATTTGTACTAGGAAGGGGGATTTGGGGGTGAGAGTATTTATGCTAGGAGTGGGGATTTGGGGGGAGGATTTAGGCTGGGAGGGGGGATTTGGAAAAGAGGATTTGTGCTACGAGGGGGGATTTGTACTAGGATGGGGGATTTGGGGGGAGGATTTACACTAGGGGTGGAGAAGATGATTTGTGCTGGGAGGGTGGATTGGGAGAGAGGATTTGTACTAGGAGGGGGAATCTGGGGGGGGAGAACTTACACTAGGAGTGGGGATTTGGGAGAATTTATGCTTGGACTGGGGATTTGGGGGGAGGATTTAGGCTAGGAGTGGAGAAGATGATTTGTTCTGGGAGGGGGTGATTGGGAGAGAGGATTTGTACTAGGAGAGGGAATCTGGGGGGAGAACCTACACTAGGAGTGGGGATTTGGGAGGAGGATTTATGCTAGGAGTGGGGATTTGGGGGGAGGATTTAGACTGGGAGGGGGGATTTGGGAAAGAGGATTTGTGCTACGAGGGGGGATTTGTACTAGGATGGGGGATTTGGAGGGAGGATTTAGGCTAGGAGTGGAGAAGATGATTTGTGCTGGGAGGGGGAATTGGGAGAGAAGATTTGTACTAGGAGGGGGGAATCTGGGGGGAGAACTTACACTAGGAGTGGGGATTTGGGAAGAGGATTTACGCTAGGAGTGGGGATTTGGGGGGAGGATTTAGGCTTGGAGGGGGTATTTGGGGGATAGGATTTGTGCTAGGAGTAGGGATTTGTGGGAGAGGAGTTGTGCTAGGAGGGGGGATTTGGAAGGAAAGAGGATGTGTGCTCGGTGGGGTGATTTGTTGGTGAATTGGGGCGGATTTTGAGCTAGAAGGTGGGATTGGATTTCGACTGTGAAGCTGGGGAATTTTTGTCTTTTCGCTTGGGGAGAATTTTAACTTGCAGAAAGAATTTATTCTTAGGGTTGAGCGTGTTGTTTAGTGCTGTTTTTTTTGTTTTTTCTTTGGGGAGTGGGGGATACGCTTCAGAATTCTCTGCTTTTAGGTTCCTGAGATGTAAATCTGGCCCTGGCTGTACTCCAAAGCTCAACTTCTCTTTCTGTGTTTAATTTGTCAAAAAAAAGACTAGATACATTGATGTCTCCACCAGGAAAACAACCTTCCTTGATGCGATTCGCCACTGCTGGCTTGCTCACAAGTTGCTCGCAAGCTCAGAAGTCAAGGAGGGAAGGAAAGAGAGGAATTTAAAAAAACACTCATCTCTTGAATCAAAGCAATCAAGGCTCCAAATACTTGGCACAGGTTCAGCACTTACATACTCAGATCGGCTTTCCTAATCAAAAAACACCTACTGACCGCTTTATAGCAGATTTACTGATACAGGGCTGCTCTCCTTTGCAGGATCATGTATATATACGTCATTCTGCACATCCACCTACAGGGGGCGAGTGTGCGTCACCAGAGGGCCGCTTCTGCTGTGATTATTCACAGCAGAAGCCACTGTGCACTGAATGTCCGCCGGCACCAGCCAATCGTCAGGCAGAGACACAGAATGATGATTTGCCTATGTACACAAGGCAGATCTCCGTTCTGAAAGGGGGAAAGGGATGGATTTTGTGTCCCTGCTAAGCAGGGAATAAAATCCACCTCTTCTCATAGTAAAAGCAGCGCATACAGTACACAAAACACTGGCTAGGCACACATTTAAAGTCTTTGATCGTCCTAGATGTTCAACCCCTTCCCAGCCAGTGTCATTAGAGCAGTGACCGTGTATATTTTTAGCACTGATCACTGTATTAGTGTCGCTGGTTCCCACAAAGTGTCAAAAATGTGTCAGTTAGTGTCCGATTTGCCCGCCGCAAAATCGCAGTAAGTCGCTGATCGCCGCCATTACTAGTATAAAAAAAAAGGGTTAATATCATAGTTTGTAGATGCTATATATTTAGTGTATTTAAGTGGTTAAGGGGAACCCTGTACCAAATTTTTTTTTTTTAAATGGCGTGGGGGTCCCCCTAAAATCCATACCAGGCCCTTCAAGTCTGGTATAGCTTTTAAGGGGAACCCCGTGCCAAAAAAAAGGTATGGGGCCCCTCCAAAAGATTTTAGGGAAACCCTGGGCCAAAATAAAAAAAAAATGGTGTGGGGGTTCCCCCCCCAAAATCCATACCAAACCCTTATCCAAGCACTCAACCTGGCAGGCCGCAGGAAAAGGGGGGCCCCCCTGAACTGTACAATGCCACATGCCCTCAACATGGGGAGGGTGCTTTGGGGTCCCCATGTTGATGGGGACAAGGGCCTCTTCCCCACAATCCTTGCCCGGTGGTTGTATGGGTCTGCAGGTGGGAGGCTTATCAGAATCTGGAAGCCCCCTTTAACAAGGGGGCCCCCAGATCCCGGCCCCCCCCAATATGAAGGGGTATCTGGTACATTGTACCCCTACCCATTCACCATAAAAGTGTCAAAAAAGTTTAAATGACAAGACAGTTTTGGACAAGTCCTTTATTAAAAAAAAAGTGTCCTGCGATGACCATCTTGAATCACAGCGTCGACATTGCCGAGAAAATAAAAATAGAAAAACTGAAAAACTCTGCCTTGATGGGAAGCGTCCCGCGACTGCAGCATTTTCACGATGAAAGCTGTTATATAGCTGAGGTTGGGGCCATCTGGTGACGTAAACGGGTGACCCCACCCCCTCTGACATCACATGATGTCAGAAGGGGGCGGAGTCACCCAGTTACGTCACCGTGTGGCACCGCCTTTAGCTATATAAGAGCTGTCAAAGCAAAAAAACAGCAGTCGCGGGGATGCCTCCCATGAAAGCGGAGTTTTTCCGTCTTATTTTTTTACTCGGGAACATTGGAAGCTGTGATTAAAAATGAATGGTCATTGTGGACACTTAACTGTCTCCTGTCATTTTTACTTTTTTGACACTTTTTTTGGTGAATGAGTAGGGGTACAATGTACCGATACCCATTCACATAGGGGGAGGGCCAGGATCTTCCAGATTCCGATAAGCCCCCCAGGCCACAGACCCCCAAAACCACCGGTCAAGGGTTGTGGGGATGAGGCCCTTGTCCCCATCAACATGGGGACAAGGTGTTTTGGGGGGAGGACCCCAAAGTACCCTCCCCATGTTGAGGGTATGTGGCCTGGTATGGTTCAGGGGGGGGCACTCTCTCATCCCCCCTTTTCCTGCGGCCTGCCAGGTTGCATGCTCGGATAATGATCTGATATGGATTTTGGGTGTGGACCCCCGGGCCACTTTTTTTTTATTTTGGTGCAGGGTTCCCCTTAAAATCCATACCAGACCTGAAGGACCTGGTATGGATTTTGGGGGGGACCCCCACACCATTTTTTTAAGGGCCTGGTAATGGACTGGGGGGGACGCTGTTTTTTTCAATGATTTTTATCTATAGTGCCGGGATCCGACAATACATTACAGCCGCAAGCAGTTTTAAAAGACATTTTTTCCTTTAGAAATGTAATTTTGCTGTGGCATAGTAAAACACATCACAAAGATGCGCTACTTTAAAGGTAGATTAACCTCCCTGGCGGTATGATTATTTTGGATTTTAGGTGCTGAATTATTTTGCATGGAAATTTGACGTTTTATATTGTAGGTCTATAATTCTTAACATTAACACACTTAAATCTGTCCACCAAGAGTCTAGTAGATATCCCGGGTATGATGAAGTTTGAAACACAAAAAAAAATTATAATATAATAAATAAATATAAATAATTAAAAAAAAAAAATAATATAATAATAATAAAATAAATTTCCCCACAATTCACTATCGCTCAATTCTGCAAGTGTTCTAATTTACTATGGCTGTTTTCTAGCTGGTCTAAAGCCACTTTTGACGTAAATGGACACTTTTTGGTTGCTATGGACAATCTCCAGTTTCCAGGCAGAAAGAACATTATATATAATATAAAACAGCATGCAGGGCATTGGACAAAGCGCTGCGGACAAAAGGAATGTGAAATAATTTCATACAGT
Organism: Aquarana catesbeiana; assembly: GCF_042186555.1. NCBI lineage: Eukaryota > Metazoa > Chordata > Amphibia > Anura > Ranidae > Aquarana > Aquarana catesbeiana. The sequence continues at coordinate 43,261,718 of NC_133325.1, forward strand.
ACTGTAATCTGTAAGATTACAATACTGTATGTGTTATGATTTTTACTTTTTTTTAATTTGCCGCCAGGCTCCGCCCCCGTGCGTTGTGACGCTCGCAGGGAACAGAGCCTGGCACAGAGAGGTTTTGGAGGAGACAGAGCACGCAGACACAGCGGGGGACATTGCAGGATCCTGGGGACAAGGTAAGTAACACCGCATCAGGATCCTGCAATGTAATCCTGAGTGTGGCTTGGGGTTACCGCTAATGGTGCTGAAATTTTTCTTTTTTCTTTTTTTTTTTTTTTTGCCACGTCAGCGAGGTATATTTCCGGGAGTCATGTTTCAGTTATTAAAATTCAAACTCGTCCCTTCACTTCGTCACATCATAGTGGCAATTTTTATCAACTTTTTACCAAACAAATATATCACAGAAGACCCTTATTACAATAAACTTCCCTCTTTTGGCACATCCTAGGGTGCACCCACCCCTCCCACCACCTCCCAGCCCCCCAGCCACACCTCTCTTATTTCGCCCCCCTCTCCCCACTCCTGCTCTACTCCACTCCTGTCTTCCCCAATGTCCACTCATCACGCCCTAACCCATTTTCACCATCTAGCAGTATCTAGATCCCTGAGCTAAATACCCCATATGAGTCTTTGAACTCCACCCATTCCCTCCACCCTTCGCTAAACCTGAGATATACTAGGCTTTGGATTTCATTGATTTTGTTGAACCAGTCTCTCATCGTGGGTCTTCCTTTCTTTTGCCAATACCTAGGTATAAGGCTTTTACCGCATTGGTGAGCTGTGGTAATAGCGTTTTCAGGTATGTCTTTGAGAGCATTTCGCTCTTGTGAAATAGACATTCCCAAGGGTCGTCCGGGATAGCGATATTGGTAATCTCTTTAATTATTCCCCTTACCTCCCCATACCAAATATGCGCCACCAAAATATGCGCCATTGTTCCTATTTCTTTGCAACCCCTCCAGCATAATTGCGAAGTTTCCTTCTGCCATTTATGTACTCCGTCGGGGGTCATGTACATTCTCGCCAAGCACTTGTAGTTCAACTCCAGCATTTTGCAGTTGACCGAGGTGGCATTAACTCTCCTCAGTATGTGCCACACTTCCAGATCTTTAAGCTTGCTTTCCAATTTCTTCTCCCACATCCTAATATATGGTGGGACGTCCGTGTTCCCCAACTCTATTAATACTTTATAAATCTTAGAGAACCCCCCCTTCCTTTTTTTTACATACATATTTTCTCCAATGGGAGTAAATTGTCTACCGTTCGAATTGGCTGCGGGAGTGAGTCAATGAAGTGGCTCAGTTGATGGTGCTGAAATTTAACCCCAAGCCACACTCGGGAATACCGTCAGGGAGGTTAAGGGGACCCCCAGTCATGATATTTAAAGGAATATTTCATTTTTATTATTTCACTTTAAGCATTATTAAAATCACTGCTCCTGAAAAAACGGCCGTTTTTAAAACTTTTTTTGCATTGTTACATGTCCCCTGGGGCAGGACCCGGGTCCCCAACACTTTTTATGGCAATAACGTGCATATAAGCCTTTAAAATTAGCACTTTTGATTTTTCACATTCGTGTCCCATAGACTTTAACGGTGTTCACACAAATCTTTTGCCTGTTCGCATGTTCTGCTGCAAACCGAAACGGGGGGGGGGGGGGGGTTGGATGGGGGGGGAGTGGTTGTTTGGCTCATCACTAGTCTAAATCTATAAAGACATTTGATTTATTTATTTTTATTTTTTTATTGGATATGTTTTATGGTGGAAAGTAAAAAATATTGTTTTTTTTTTTGTCAATTGTTTTTTGTTTAGAGCCCAAAAAATAAAAACTGCAGCGTTGATCAAATACCACCAAAAGAAAGCTCTATTTGGGGGAAAAAGGACATCCATTTCATTTATGTACAGCGTGGCATGACCGCGCAATATTCAGTTAAAGTAACGCAGCGCCGTATCACAAAAAATGGCCTGGCTGACAAAACAAACACTTGTTAGAAAACACAAACTAGAGAAATGACAACAGACAACCAACAACACCCCTACGTATCTGACAAGTATGAGGATGTAGGTGCTGAAATGACAAGACCAACAGCGCGTGAATGTGATCCTAATGACACCACCCTGGTGTATGCAGTGAGCGAGCCCGAGCAACCTGCAGCATCAAGACAGGTAATTAAAGACGAACACTCAGGGCTGAGGTACCCATAGACCGTGGTTGGTAGTAGTAAAGGTGTAATGGTGAACGTTCATGTATGACGTATGGTGTATGGGCGAGAAGATTGAGGGACGACAATCAATTAAAAACGAAACCTCAGCCCGTATGGATCCGCAGACGTGACAGACCCTGAATGTGAGTACTAGCTAACAGAATGCTACGACAGAAAAAACAGAGACAGGTAGCAAACTGAAACCCTCAGGGCTAGTATACCCGTGGTGGGTAGTTGTACAAGCGTAATGAAATGAACGTGCATCGTAAGACGTATGTTATGGGCGAGGAGATTTGGTCAACAATCATTTGAAAAACGAAACCCCAGCCCATATGTAGATGTGAAAGATCCTGAGATATGAGTACTGCTAACTAAAACCAGGTGGCCGAAGAATACTGAACGAAAAGGTACGATGAGACATGGAAACAACGGAGATGAAAATGGCTACTAGTGTATGCCGAGCCTGTATGGCACCATCAAGCTACGACAGAACATGCTGGACATAACCGCTATGACAGAAACGCTATGACAGAACATGCTGGACAGAAACGCTATGACAGAACTGCAGACCATGCTGACATAAACCGCTATGACAGAACATGCTATGACAGAACCACCAGGCTGCGACTGGACCACCCTGCAACTGGAACTGAAACCAGATATGCAAAGAACCTGAGCGACAGGTACAATGAGACATGGAAACAAGCAAAGATGAAACGGCTACCGGTGTATTCATACCTGCATGGCACTGACATGCTTGACAGAAACACACTGCGACAGAAACCTGCTAATGACAGAACACGCTAATGACAGAACACGCTAATGAGAGAACACACTAATGACAGAACACACTAATGACAGAACATGCTAATGACCGGACTGTAATGACAGAAACACGCTAATGACAGAACCGCTGTTGACAGAAACACGCTAATGACAGAAACACGCTAATGACAGAAACACGCTAATGACAGAAACACGTGTAGCAGTATGTTCACCACTTGGTTACTTAGCAATCCGCCAATCACCCTGCTGCCAGACCCCCACTATCAGTTAAGACAATGAACAGTCATTTGCACAGTTTTGTTACATTTATTTCAGGATACAACTTGGCTGGGAGAGAGGACGATATGAGATGCCCATAGTATTTAGCACATTATCAGAAGTTATTCAGTGGCCTTGGCCTTGCAAACTTGAAGGCATACCTTGCACCCCCAGTCTCCATCCTTTGATTAACTTCTCTGCCGACTGTTGCTCCTTCTTTTCTTGTACAAATCCCTCTGCAAAACTACTGACATACTGTTTCTTCACTTCCATTGAGACAAGAAAGAATCGCTCTGAATAATTCCTCCTTGCAGACCATAATGGCATTGCCTATGCGAATCAAAGAGCCAGAAGCCTACACAGCCTCTCCCCGATGGCCCAGAGAATCAGACAGCAACACAGTCTTTTGGAAGGTATTACCATTATGCTTAACCAGACAAGAGATACATGGTACCTCTCCACGTCGGACTGACACATGGTAATGGGCGGACCACTGCTCTCAGCCAGTCCATTACTATCAATGCTGCGTTCCCCGGCCACAGCATTCTGCACTACTGTTGGACAGCTTCTCCTCTTTCCTTGTTCAGTTCACACTGACCTGTTGCTACTTGGCTGTTCTGTGTCCCCAGTCACAGAACGCTGATCTACTCTCCGCCGCTTTATTGCTACTTCCTCTGTACCGATCTTGTCCATCATACGAGTCCTGTGTTCCCCGGTCACAGCAGCTCGATACCTTTTCAGAGGCGAAGATCTTTATCTAGGTCTCCCTTCTAGCGGCTCCTCCATCCCTCCTCGGCACTCGGCGCATCCCCCACATGGGGACGCCCGGAAAAGCAACTCAACACTCCATTCTGTCTGTTCCTGCTTTCCAGAACTCCTCCCTGGCAGCATGTGACCTCAGCTTATATGGGAGGCTTGGCCCCTGCCAATACCAAAGTATAATTGGTCAGAGCTCCTCACATGAGCTGCCTGCCACTCAAATCTCAGATCCAACCTCTCTTCCAGAACAATCCTTTTGGAAGCAGGGGAGGCACTTCTGAGTCAGAGCACAGGTGGCCACACCTCCCACTACACCAAACACTCCCAGTCCCAAATCAAAACAACCAGGCCCAGCCTAAAACACAGGCCTGGCTAAATTTACCTGTACTTGGACCCTGAGCTATAGAAAAATAAAAGTCTAGCACCTACCTTCAGGTAGAGGGTGCTACACGCGCTAATGACGGAAACATGCTAATGACAGAACCGTTGTCACAGCAACATGCAAATGACAGAACCGCTATGATAGAACACGCAACTGACAGAACCGCTATGACAGAACATGCAACTGACAGAACCGCTATGACACAACAGGCAAGAGACAGAACCACTATGACACAACTGACAGAACCGCTATGAAGCAACACGCAACTGACAGAACCACTATGACACAACACGCAACTGACAGAACCACTATGACACAACATGCAACTGACAGAACCGCTATGACACAACAAGCAACTGACAGAACCACTGACCAAAACACGCTAATGACAGAACCGCTATTACAGAAAATGAAGTGAGGCATGAATCATGAATGACCACGGCATTGGAGCTACCCCAAACAGTCCCCCACCTGCTTGGCTGCACCCCCCCTTAGATCTGTGCCCCCAAAGTAGCTAGAATTATCAAGCAAGTCTCAGCCAACTTCTCTCCCCAGGTTCTCAGAGCCATGCCAGGACACATCAAGCAAACATGTAAAACACTAGCAACTGAGAATTCTGGCATTCCCTGCTGTGATGCAAACAACCCCCCCGCCCATCTGTTCCCGGACAAACAGCTACACACCCCTCCCTCTGATGTCTGGCATACCCCTCTATGCATGGCTCTTAGACTTGCAAAACGAGGTGTTTTTATTTATTTTTATTTTTTTTACCAGTGTCCTGAATGACCGTCATGATGACAGCCTGTGCCTGGAGGATTGGCAGCATGGGCCCGGGAGGAGGAGTGGGAGGACGGCCCCTCCCAGCGTGAGCAGGGGAGGAGGAGTGGGTGGCCCTACAGATGATGCAGGTGAAAGCATGGAAGGAGAAATGGATAAAAGGGGTGGGCCTGGCGTGCACACCAGGAGAAGCGCCCCCCCTAAAGCTGCCGGATGAGCACCGGGCTAAAAGTGGATGGCGGGCAACCCCTCACTGCTGCCTGCATGGGTACAGGAGAAGTATGTGGATGGACAGATGAGTGGGCGGGCGCCCCCCCTCTGAAGGATGCCGGCATGAGTCCAGGAAAGTAGGTAGATGGATGGCTGCCCCCCTCTCCAATGATGCTTGGCGTGAGCACGGAAGAGGAACCGCCACGAGACTGCTGCAGCCGGCCACCGCTCTGCCAAACCGGAAGTGACCCAGAAACGAGCTGACAAGGATCTAATAGGAGGAGGAGGGATATATAGCCCTCAGACTCCTCCTACAAATACAGGCTAGCCTGCGGCCAGCCTTCTAACATATACACACGCTATATTACCAAAAGTATTGGGACACCTGCCTTTACACGTACATGAACTTTAATGTCATCCCAGTCTTAGTCCGTAGGGTTCAATATTGAGTTGGCCCACTCTTTGCAGCTATAACAGCTTCAACTCTTCTGGAAAGGCTGTCCACAAGGTTTAGGAGTGTGTCTATGGGAATGTGTGACCATTCTTCCAGAAGCGCATTTGTGAGGTCAGGCACTGAAGGGCAGAAGAAGGCCTGGCTATCAGTCTCCACTCTAATTCACCCCAAAGGTGTTCTATCAGATTGAGGTCAGGACTCTGTGCAGGCCAGTCAAGTTCCTCCACCCCAAACTTGCTCATCCATGTCTCTATAGACCTTCACGTGACCATGTCCGCTAGCGACGAAACAACGTAGGGAGGAGGAGCTACGTTCTGACGTCACCGCTGTACGATCAGTCCCGGAAGGTACGGGCTGTTTGGAAGCCGGCCGGCTCGTTATTTTATTACTATTACTGCTCACCGTTTTGTAAGTGTACAATTGCCTTTTTTAAACTTCAATAAATGTAAGGATTTACGCTATGTGAGGCTTTTTATTTTTTCACGGTGAATGCAATGTCTACTATATCGATCCATCCACGGACTGTTCACATTGTTGTTGAGGAACACAGTGCATGCCAGTGAGATCCCAGGCTGGGGTTGCAGCCATCTGTTCAGCGCGGTCCCCTGTAATAAGGGACCACTGACTTCTGGTAAGCGGCAGTCCTTTGTGGTGGAGGAAATTTTTCACCTGTCACTTTAGTGTGGACTTCACGGCACATCACTTTTTTTATCACCACCAGTTTTTTATGGACTTACACTTATGTTTTGTTTTTTTCTTTAATCATGAATTGATTTCCCTTTCACTATGGATTAATTCATATTTTACAATTCAGTCACTGAACAACTTTTTATCACTTGTTTACATTTATTATGATATTTTTGTATTTGCATATGTTTGATGCTTTATTCACTTTGCTTTATATTTAGTTGATGTATTAATCACTCCGCTTTATATTCAGCTGAGTGTACTCAGTTTTGTATTATTTATGTACACCCAGTGTGTTTTGTTGGCATTTACCATTGGGGGCTCATACCATATCGTTTTAACAGTCTCAGTATTTAGCGCGACTTTTTGTCTTTTTGTTTATATATATATATATATATATATATATATATATATATATATATATATATATATATATATATATGCCATGTCATGATATATTCCTATGTACCAACACCCCAAAACATTACTAACCAAACTAAACAGTGAAAAAATGGGAAGATACGAAATATCACTATCAAAGTTCTCAGTTTATAAAAGGTGAAAATGTTATATATTTATAACCAGTTATCTAAAAACACACAATGATAAAAAACATTTGTATATTACAAAATCAGTACAGCATACATATCCATTTGTGTAAAGAACCACCATGTTATTTGTTATACTAATACATTGAGTGATAGTAAGGGCAATTTAAACTGGAAGCCTTCATAATTAGACATTTAATTCTCTCTGCATTTTGTAGATAAGGTCTACTTCCTCTTGCCGTGTTGACATGATTAAAACTAACTCCAGGGCCCCGCTGAGTATCTGTGGAAGACTGCATAGGAACACCACAAAAGAGCATTGTGATGTAATGTACTCTCCTTGTATTAGTAACACAAATTTGGGGATGAGACAAACTCATTAAGGATGGTAAACCAATTAGTTACTGTAGCAGACTTTCTCAACCCTTTTAACACAGACACTGCTAGTAATTACTATAGCAAAAGCTTGTAAGGTGGGGGCAGGCCAGGGTGACAGAATGGACAATACAACACAAAAAATACATAGAAGTGGGATAGAACATAGGGGGTCAGACATATGAACCTCAGTCCGTATAATTGGCCCATAAGACTGGGGTGCTTCAGGATGGTAATGAACAGGGCTTTGTGTCTCAGAGAATAGATGCAGGAACTCCCCCTTTCAAAGTCACCCCTTATCTCTGCCCCCTACCCACCTCCGAGCATCGTCCCTTGGTTCCATCCCCTACCCACCTCTGAGCACCTTTCCTTGGTTTCATCCCCTACCCACCTCTGAGCATCGTTCCTTGGTTCCATCCTCTACCCACCTCTGAGCATCGTTCCTTGGCTCCATCCTCTACCCACCAATGAGCATCGTTCCTTGGTTACATCCCCTACCCACCTCTAAGCACCGTTCCATGGTTCCACCGACTACCCACCTCCGAGCATCGTTCCTTGGTTCCATCCCCTACCCACCTCTGAGCATTGTTCCTTGATTCCATCCCCTACCCACCTCTGAGCACTGTTCCTTGGTTCCATCCCCTACCCACCTCCAAACATCGTTCCTTGGTTCCATCCAATACCTACCTCCGAGCATTGTTCCTTGCTTCCACCCCTACCCACCTCTGAGCACTGTTCCTTGGTTCCACTGCCTACCCACCTCCGAGCATTGTTCCTTGCTTCCATCTTCTACCCACCTCCAAACATTGTTCCTTGGTTCCATTCCCTACCCACCTCCAAGCATCGTTCCTTGGTTCCACCTCCTACCCACCTCCGAGCACTGTTCCGTGGTTTCATCCCCTACCCACCTCCAAGCAGCGTTCCTTGGTTACACCCCCTACCCACCTCCGAGCACCGTTCCTTGGTTCCACTGCCTACCCACCTCCGAGCATCGTTCCTTGGTTCTGTCCCCTACCCACCTCCGAGCATCGTTCCTTGGTTCCATCCCTTACCCACCTCCGAGCATCGTTCCTTGGTTCCATCCCCTACCCACCTCTGAGCACTGTTCTTTGGTTTCATCCCCTACCCACCTCTGAGCAGTGTTCCTTGGTTACACCCCCTACCCACCTCTGAGCACCGTTCCTTGGTTCCACCGCCTACCCACCTCCGAGCATCGTTCCTTGGTTCCGTCCCCTACCCACCTCCGAGCATCGTTCCTTGGTTCCATCCTTTACCCACTTCCGAGCATCGTTCCTTGGTTCCACCTCGTACCCACCTCCAAGCACCGTTCTTTGGTTCGTAGTTACATAGTTACATAGTAGGTGAGGTTGAAAAAAGACACAAGTCCATCAAGTCCAACTTATGTGTGATTATGTGTCAGTATTACATTGTATATCCCTGTATGTTGCAGTCATTCAGGTGCTTATCTAACAGTTTCTTGAAGCTACCGATGCTCCCCGCTGAGACCACCGCCTGTGGAAGGGAATTCCACATCCTTGCCGCTCTTACAGTAAAGAACCCTCTACGTAGTTTAAGGTTAAACCTCTTTTCTTCTAACTTCCATCCCCTACCTACCTCCAAGCATCGTTCCTTGGTTCCATCCCCTACCCACCTCCAAGCATCGTTCCTTGGTTCCATCCCCTACCCACCTCCGAGCATCGTTCCTTGGTTCCATCCTATACCCACCTCCGAGCATCGTTCCTTGGTTCCATCCCCTACCCACCTCCAAGCATCGTTCCTTGGTTTTATCACCTACCCACCTCCGAGCATCGTTCCTTGGTTCCATCCCCTATCTACCTCCGAGCATCGTTCCTTGGTTCTATCCCCTACCCACCTCCGAGCATCGTTCCTTGGTTCCATCCTCTACTCACCTCCCTGTATCGCCCCTTTTAGAGAATACAGTAACATTTGTGGAACTAACTAATTGTATAGAACGTGTTAATGATAACAAGAAAAGCAGTAAAATAGATCCCCTGTAGTCAGCATCAATAGACCCCCAGCAACAATGGACCACCCGTAACAAAATAACCTCTCCCCAGCAACCCCCCTGCAGCAGCAACAGATCACCTCACAGCCAGCATTGAAAGACCCTGCAGCAACAATGGACCACCTACAAGAAAATACCACCCCCTCCCTCAGCAATGATAGACCCCTGCCAGCAACTACAGATCTTCCAGCATCCAGCAACAATAGACCCTCAGAAACAATAAATCCCCAGCAACAATAGACCACCCACAATAAAATACCCCCTCATCAACAACAATAGACCCCCAACAACAATACATCCCCCAGCAACAATGAACCACCTACAAGAAAATACTGCCCCTCTCCCTCAGCAACAATAGACCCCTGGCAGCAACAACAGATCTCCCAGCAGCCAGCAACAATAGAACCCCCAGAAACAATGGACCACCCACAACAAAATACCCCCCTCACCAGCAACAATAGAACCCCAGCAACAATAGATCCCCCCTAGCTACAATGGACCACCTACAAGAAAATTCTACCCCTCCCTCAGCAACAATAGACCCCTGGGAGCAACAACAGATATTCCAGCAGCCAGCAACAATAGACCCCCATCAACAATAGATCCCCAGGAACAATGGATCACCCACAACAAAATACCCCCTCATCAGCAACAATAGACCCCCTGCAGCAACAACAGATCTCTTCACAGCCAGCATCAATAGACCCCAAGCAACAATAGATCCCTTCAGCAACAATGGACCCCCTACAAAAAAATACCCCTCTCATCAGCAACAATATACCCCCTGCAGCAACAACAGATTTTCCAGCAGCCAGCAACAATAGACCCTAGCAACAATAGACCCTAGCAACAATGGACCACTCACAACAAAATACCCTCCTCATCAGCATCAATAGACTCCCTGCAGCCACAACAGATCTCCTCACAACCAGCATCAATAGACCCCTAGCAACAGTAGATCCCCTCAGCAACAATGGACCACCTACAAGAAAATACCACCCCTTCCCTCGACATCATTAGACCCCCGCAACAAAAACTGATCTTCCGGCAGCCATTAACAATAGACCCCTCCCTCAACAGTAGCTCCCCCAGGCAACATAAAACCCACCCCCATAAACAATAAATCCCTGCCAGCAACAACAGACTCCCCCCATGCAAAAATAGGTCCCCTCCAGTGACACTAGATCCCCTAGCAGCCAGCATTAAGTAGACATATGCACAACCAAAATTTTTTTTTTTTTTTCGTTTTCGGTTCATTCGTTTTTTTTTTTTTTTTTTTTATCTGATCATTTGTTATGATTGGCATTCGTTACTTCGGATCATTCCTAACTTCAGAATGCGTTCATATTCCTTCCGTTGCATTCTTTTAAATGCCGCATTTGTTACTTTGGATAATTCGTAAATTCGGATGCATTCATAACTTTCATTTGTTTAGATGCGGCATTCGTTACTTCGGATCATTCTTAACTTCGGATGCATTCGTATTCATTACGTTCCATTTGTTTAGATGCGACATTCGTTACTTTGGATCATTCGTAAATTCGGAAGCATTCGTATTCGTTACATTCACTAACAGGTAAATTTGAAAGGAAGTTCCAATACCTATAATTTAATAATTTGTAGTTTATTATAGTTGTTTTTATATTATTATTATTATTTAGTTACTATTAATAAATAATATTAATATTAATACGGAAAATAAAATCATCCCAATGTAATCAATTTGTTAAACTCGTAGGTTGATTCGTTTTTTGCTATTTTCGGATTTCCGTTCTTATTTTAGGATTTTTGTTCTTATTTTCAAGTTATCTTTCTTTCTGATTTCTGGGTTTTGAATTTTTGGATTTCCGTTCTTATTTTTGGAATTCGTTCTTATTTTCAAGTTTTCTTTCTTTCGGATTTCAAATTTTAGGATTTTCGTTCTTTTTTTGGATTTTTGTTCTTACTTTCAGATTTTCGTTCTTTCTGATTTCCGGATTTCGAATTTTCGGATTTCGGTTCCTATTTTCAGGCTTTCTTTCTGATTTTCTGATTTCAAATTTTTGGATTTTCGTTGTTATTTTTGGATCTTTTTCTTATTTTTGGAATTCACTCTTATTTTCAGATTTTGATTCTTTCTGCTTTTCTGATTTAGAATCTTTTGGATTTTCGTTCTTTTTTTTGGATTCTTGCTCTTACTTTTAGGTTTTAGTTCCTTCTGATTCTTGGATTTTGAATTTTCAGATTTCCATTCCTATTTTCAGGTTTTCTTTCTTTCTGATTTTCTGATTTTGAATTTTTGGATTTTCGTCCTTATTTTTGGATTTTTGTTCTTACTTTCAGGTTTTCGTTCTTTCTGATTTTCTGATTTTGAATTTTCGCATTTCCATTCCTATTTTCAGGTTTTCTTTTTTTCTGATTTTCGGATTTCAAATTTTCAGATTTCTGTTCTTATTTTCGGATTTTGTTCTTATTTTCAGGTTTTCGTTCTTTCTGATGTTCTGATTTAGAATTTTTGCATTTTCGTTCTTATTTTGGGATTTTTGTTCTTACTTTCAGGTTTTCATTCTTTCTGATTTCTAATTTTTTGATTTCCGTTCCTATTTACAGGTTTTATTTCTTTCTGATTTTCGGTTTTCAAATTTTTGGATTTTCGTTCTTATTTTTGGATTTTTGTTCTTACTTTCAGGTTTTCATTCTTTCTGATTTTGAATTTTTGGATTTCCATTCTTATTTTCAGGTTTTCTTTCTTTCTGATATTTGGATTTAGAATTTTTGGATTTCCGTTCTTATTTTTGTATTTTTGTTCTTACTTTCAGGTTTTCGTTCTTTCTGTTTTTTGGATTTCGAATTTTCGGATTTCTGTTCCTATTTTCAGGTTTTCGTTCTCTCTGATTTTCGGATTTCAAATTTTCACATTTCTGTTCTTATTTTTGCAATTCGTTCTTATTTTCAGGTTTTGGTTCTTTCTGATTTTCAGAATTTCGATTTTTTGGGATTTTCTTTCTTATATTTGTATTTTTGTTCTTACTTTCAGGTTTTCGTTCTTACAGATTTTCTTATTTTCTTTTCTTAACTTCGGATGCATTCGTATTCATTACGTTCCATTTGTTTAGATGCGACATTCGTTACTTCAGATCATTCGTAAATTCGGAAGCATTCGTATTCGTTACATTCACTAACAGGCAAATTTGAAAGGAAGTTCCAATACCTATAATTTAATAATTTATAGTTTATTATAGTTGTTTTTATATTATTATTATTATTTAGTTACTGTTAATAAATATTTTCAGGTTTTCGTTCTCTCTGATTTTCGGATTTCAAATTTTCAGATTTCTGTTCTTATTTTTGCAATTCGTTCTTATTTTCAGGTTTTCGTTCTTTCTGATTTTCAGAATTTCGATTCTTTTGGATTTTCTTTCTTATATTTGTATTTTTGTTCTTACTTTCAGGTTTTCATTCTTACAGATTTTCTTATTTTGAATTTTCGGATTTCCATTCCTATTTTCAGGTTTTCTTTCTTTCTGATTTTCTGATTTAGAATTTTCGGATTTTCATTCTTATTTTCAGGTTTTCTCTCTTTCCGATTTTCTGATTTCAAATTTTTGGATTTTTGTTCTTATTTTTGGAATTTTGTTCTTACTTTCAGGTTTTCATTCTTTCTGATTTTCTGATTTCGAATTTTCACATTTCCGTTCCTGTTTTCAGGTTTTCTTTCTTTCTGATTTTCGAATTTTTGGATTTTTGTTCTTATTTTTGGATTTTTGTTCTTACTTTCAGGTTTTCTTTCTTTCTGAGTTTCGGATTTTGAATTTTCGGATTTATGTTCTTATTTTTGGAAATCGTTCTTCTTTTCAGGTTTTCGTTCTTTCTGATTTTTGGACTTCAAATTTTTGAATTTTCGTTCCTATTTTCAGGTTTTCGTTCTTTCTGACTTTCTGATTTCACATTTTCTGATTTACGTTCCTATTTTTCAGGTTTTCTTTCTTTCTGATTTTCTGATTTCGAATTTTTGTATTTTCGTTCTTTTTTTGGATTTTTGTTCTTACTTTCAGGTTTTTGTTCTTTCTGATTTTTGGATTTCGAATTTTTTGGACTTCCGTTTTTATTTTCGGAATTCGTTCTTATTTTCAGGTTTTCGTTCTTTCTGATTTTTCGGATTACAAATTTTGAAATTTTCATCCTTTCTGAAAATGTGTTTTCGTATGCATTCGTCAAATGAGTCTTTTGAATGAATATACTGAATTTAGTCCGAAAACTAAATTTGGAATTAAACGAATTGCACAAGCATGTTGCAATTGTCTAGCATCAGCAGACCCCGAAGCACACCCCAGCACCCCTTGCCATTACATACATTCAGTCCTGGAGGTGTCGGTCCCCCCCCCCCCCGCACGTTTCCATTCAAAAAAAGACCCGGTTGCAGGGTGCTATTTCTGCATATGAAGCGAGTGTCATCCGACGTCCATACATGTGCTGTGTAGCTCCACTTCTATGGCTCTTGGCTGTCAGAACGCATAGTGCCGGAAGATTGACAGCCATGAAGACAGTAATGTTAGTTTTGCAGCTTCATAAATAACTTCTGCAAACAACGATAAAAGCGTTCCCAGGAGACAGATGTCATAATCTGCGGGAGAAAAATGCTTTATAGCACTCGGCGATATCCGTGTACAGATGTACAAGCTGGCATTTCTTGAGAGAGAGGCAGAGGAAAACATTGAATATCTGAGGAGTGACATTCTATCATTTGTTATTATGCAGAATTTGCATCGCAATGACACGGCGCTGCAGGACAATTCATGAATAAATGTCACAGATTAGTGCAGTTTTTTTTTTTTTTAGCAGGCGCAGAAGGACATACACTATCTCACAAAAGTGAGAACACCCCTCACATTTTTGTAAATATTGTATTATATCTTTTCATGTGACAACACTGAAGAAATGACACTTTGCTACAATGTAAAGTAGTGAGTGTACAGCTTGTATAACAGTGTAAATTTGCTGTCCCCTCAAAATAACTCAATACACAGCCATTGATGTCTAAACCACTGGCAACAAAAGTGAGTACACCCCTAAGTGAAAATGTCCAAATTGGGCCCAAAGTGTCAATATTTTGTGTGGCCACCATTATTTTCCAGCATTGCCTTAACCCTCTTGGGCATGGAGTTCACCAGAGCTTCACAGGTTGCCACTGGAGTCGTCTTCCACTCCTCCATGACGACATCACAGAGATGGTGGATGTTAGAGACCTTGCGCTCCTCCACCTTCCGTTTGAAGATGCCCCACAGATGCTCAATAGGGTTTAGGTCTGGATACATGCTTGGCCAGTCCATCACCTTTACCCTCAGCTTCTTTAGCAAGACAGGGGTCATCTTGGATGTGTGTTTTGGGTCGTTATCATGTTGGAATACTGCCCTGCGGCCCAGTCTTGGAAGGGAGGGGATCATGCTCTGCTTCAGTATGTCACAGTACATGTTGGTATTCATGGTTCCCTCAATGAACTGTAGCTCCCCAGTGCCAGCAGCACTCATGCAGCCCCAGACCATGACACTCCCACCACCATGCTTGACTGTAGGCAAGACACACTTGTGCATCATCTTTAGAAGAGGCTTCCTTCTGGGAAGACAGCCATGCAGACCAATTTGATGCAGCGTGCGGCGTATGGTCTGAGCACTGACAGGCTGACCCCCCACCCCTTCAACCTCTGCAGCAATGCTGGCAGCACTAATATGTCTATTTCCCAAAGACAGCCTCTGGATATGATGCTGAGCATGTGCACTCAACTTCTTTGGTCAACCATGGCGAGGCCTGTTCTGAGTGGAACATGTCCTGTTAAACCGCTGTATGATCTTGGCCACGGTGCTGCAGCTCAGTTTCAGGGTCTTGGCAATTTTCTTATAGCCTAGGCCATCTTTATGTAGAGCAACAATTCTTTTTTTCAGAATCTCAGATCCTCAGAGAGTTCTTTACCATAAGGTGCCATGTTGAACTTCCAGTGAGAGAGTGAGAGCGATAAAACCAAATGTAACACACCTGCTCCCCATTCACACCTGAGACCTTGTATTGACACCGGGAAGGGAAAATGGCTAATTGGGCCCAATTTGGACATTTTCATTAGGGGTGTACTCACCTTTGTTGCCAGCGGTTTGGACATTAATGGCTGTCCATGGAAATAGAGTGCATGTCCGTTTCCATCCGATTGTCATCCGAACCAGCAGACAGATGGCGAATGTATGCCCATCCGTCTGTTTTTAGCGGACTGGATCAGATGGCGGTGGGTGACAGCGGACATACACTATATTAACAAAACTATCGGGACGCCTGCCTTTACACCCACGTGAACTTTAATGGCATCCCAGTCTTAGTCCGTAGGGTTCAATATTGAGTTGGCCCACCCTTTGCAGCTATACCAGCTTCAACTCTTCTGGGAAGGCTGTCCACAAGGTTTAGGAGTGTGTCTATGGGGATGTTTGACCATTCTCCCAGAGGCGCATTTGTGAGGTCAGGCACTGATGTTGAACGAAAAGGCCTGGCTCGCAGTTTATGCTCTACTTTATCCCAAAGGTATTCTATCGGGTTGAGGTCAGGACTCTATGCAGGCCAGTCAAGTTCCTTCACCCCAAACTTGCTCATCCATGTCTTTGTGGACCTTGCTTTGCGCACTGGTGGACAGTCATGTTGGAACAGGAAGGGGCCATCCCCAAACTGTTCTTTCAAAGTTAGGAGCATGAAATTCTCCAAAATGTTTTGGTATGCTGACTCCTTAAAGGAGAAGTCCAGCCTGAGCTCGTTTGTCTCGACTTCTCCTATGGGTCATAGGAGTGCAAGGAATTTTGCACTCCTGTGACCCGTTTTTAGCAGAGAGCGGTCTGAAGTCCGCTCTCTGCTGACGTCACTGAAATCAGTCCAGGCACCGCGTCATCCCGACAATGCAAGTGTGGATCCGCCAGGTGCCTGGACTGACACCTGTCTTAGCCTCTCAACAAGCCGCCGAGAGCCTGAGACGGCTGCTCCCCGCCCCTCCACAGCTCAGCTCCCTAGTGAGCATGGAGGAGCAGAGCGGAGAGATGGTGATTGACGGGCCATCGGTGGTGTTCGATCACTCAGTTCTCAGTGTAGAGGTGCTGGGGAAAAAGATGCAGTTCTCCTTTAAGAGTTCCCTTCACTGGAACTACGGGGCCAAGCCCAACCCCTGAAAACAACCCTACACCATAATCCCCCCTCCACCAAATAATTTGGACCAGTGCACAAAGCAAGGTCCATAAATACATGGATGAGTGAGTTTGGGGTGGAGGAACTTGACTGGCCTGCACAGAGTCAACCCGATAGAACACCTTTGGGATGAATTTGAACGGAGACTACGAGCCAGGCCTTCTCGTCCAACACCAGTGCCTGACCTCACAAATACCGTATTTATCGGCATATAACACGCACTTTTTTCCCCTGAAAATCAGGGGAAAATCGTGGGTGCGTGTTATAGGCCGATCCCCCCCCAATTGTGTGTGATCGGAGCGATCGCGGCAATTGCCGCGATCCCTGCCGTCATACACAGCCGTGTGGAAATTCAAATACGGCGCCGAGACTGCAGGGACTCGGCGGAGCGGAGCTACACATAGCCGAGAGTCCTCGGGTTTTCTCGGTGCCGCTTACAGTCCCGCCCATAGGGCGGAACTGGGCGGGACTGTAAGCGGCGCCGAGAAAACCCGAGGACTCTCGGCTATGTGTATCAGCGCTCCGCCGAGTCCCTGCAGTCTCGGCGCCATATTTAAATTTACACAGGGCTGTGTATGACGGCAGGGATCGCGGCGATCCCACAAAGCTGCACAGGGGCAAGGCTGCACGGGGGGGCAAGGCTGCATGGGGGGGCAAGGCTGCATGGGGGCAAAGCTGCACGGGGGGGCAAGGCTGCACTGGGGCAAGGCTGCATGGGGGCAAAGCTGCACTGGAGAAAAGCTGCACTGGAGAAAAGCTGCACTGACATGGCTGCACTGACATTGCTGCACTGACAAGGCTGCACTGGAGAAAAGCTGCACTGACATGGCTGCACTGACATTGCTGCACTGACAAGGCTGCACTGACAAGGCTGCACTGGGGCAAAGCTGCACTGACAAGGCTGCAATGGACACTGGGGCAAGGCTGCACTGACACTGACAAGGCTGCAATGGACACTGGGGCAAGGCTGCACTGACACTGACAAGGCTGCAGATGGACACCGATAACGCTGCATTGATGGGCATTTTAATGTAAGTTTTTCTTCCTTAAACTTTACTCTTAAAAGTTTTTTTCCTTAAAATTCCCTCCTTAACTTGGGTGCCTGTTATACGCCGGCGCGTGTTATACGCCGATAAATACGGTATATGTTTTTGAAAAGTTTTCAGAAAATAGAAATTACAAACATTCAAATAAGAAAGTAGGACATTTTCCATTTTTGTCATTAGAAGGTTGGATACATGCACGTATGACTTAATATATTCAATGCAGACAGTGCAAGAAGAGTGTAATAAAACTGCATTAACAGTGGTTGTAGGTAGAACAAACTGATGGTATTGGTCAGGTCACCAGTATAGCACAACACCACTATTGGGAGCAAACTGTGTCCGGGTGGGGGCATAGTCAGTAATCGCTTTTTAGTATGGTTCTTTCTTTTACCAAGATTTTGGTAAGTCAGTCTTTTTTTGGTTGTCGATCTTTTTTTGTCTATAGCGGAAAAAAAAACGCAGAGGTGATCAAATACCACCAAAAGAAATCTCTACTTGTGGGAAAAAAAGGACGTCAATTTTATTTGGGTACTTCGTCACACGACCGCGCAATTGTCAGTTAAAGTAACGTAGTGCCGTATCGCAAAAAAAAAAATGCCTGGCAATGCAGGGGGTTGAACCTACCAGGGCTGAAGTGGTTAAGCAGAGAGAAGATAAACACGTGCAGCACCGGTTTCAAAGGCCGTCTCTGGGGACTCAAGTGGTTAAAGTTAGCCTTACTATGAACGTTAGCACATTAAAAATAATGAAGCCAGAACAGAAATGAGCTAAAGATCTACATGTCTAATTCCATAGAAACGTTCTGGAATATATAGAGGCTGCAGGTAGAAGATTAATAAGCAGATACCTTTATAACTGCAGAGTTAGGTTCACCTTTTGCAACTCAGAAAATAAGAGAAGAAAAAACAAAAAAAAAAAAAAAAAGGAATGCGTCATCTTGCTGCTGAAATGTTTCATGTAGCTCATTTCAATTGCACCTTATCCTGTTGTCGGTTTTAATAATGTATGCTTTGTTACCTTTAATTTGTTTAACATTTTGGTAGACTTAATCTTAAAGTACAACTAAATGCAAACCTTATTTTATTTGTGTTGGATACAGTAAGGGTGGATTATGACCTCTGTCAGTTTTTTTTTTTTTTTGCAATCCTTGTTCCACTGGGGAGATTTAACTTCACTTCCTATCCCATAGCCAATACAGGAAGTGAGATGAAATCCCTCCAAAGGGGAATTCCAAGCATCACCAGGGTCACCAGAACTAGTTTCCACATTGAAATGTTTTACTTCTATTATTGCTCTGGTGCCAACCCAAAATTTGTTTGTTTTTTTGTTTGTTTTTTCACATTCATTGAATGTGTACATTGAAACAGTAAACAGGACAAATAGAGAGGGAGAATCTCTCTAATGGGGGCAAAAACAATAATAAACACTGACGGTTGTCCTTCTCCACTCTATCAGAAACGAAAAACGTTTTGCTTTTAGTTATACTTTAAGTAAAAGTAAAGGCTCTTTGTCTTGATGGTCTTTCCAGAAGTTTACATGACCTTGTAGACAACTAGTAGGTAACTGGGGAGCTAAAGGTGATGAACGTGGGAGCTCCAGGTGGATAAATGGGGAGCTCCAGGTGATGGATGTGGGAGCTCCAGGTGGATAAATGGGGAGCTCCAGGTGATGGATGTGGGAGCTCCAAGTGGGTAACTGGGGGGCTCCAGGTGATGGATGTGGGAGCTCCAAGTGGGTAACTGGGGGGCTCCAGGTGATGCACGTGGGAGCTCCAAGTGGGTAACTGGGGGGCTCCAGGTGATGGATGTGGGAGCTTCTGGTGGATACATGGGGAGCAACAGTTGATTGATGTGGGAGCTCCAAGTGGGTAACTGGGGGGCTCCAGGTGATGAATGTGGGAGCGCCAGTTGGATGTCACAGACCTAGCCGGGACAGAGGCTTTTGGAGAGGACTGAATGCCAGCCTCTTGCCTTTTGATTATGGGCCCTGGATTTTAAGGAAACAATACTCCTCGGTGAATGAGAAATCCAGTCTGATCTGTACTAATCGGACTCAATGCTGTATATATGTATATATAATGTCTCATTGTGTTTTGTACTATTTGCTGTGCTAGTTTCGGGTGGGGCTGTATTCCAATGTTCTATTGTGTCTGCCTGGGATATCACAGGATGTGTATCCCTATGGAGGGAAGGGGGATTCCTCCAACAGCTCTCCCTGCTGATAAGACTGTGTACTGATGAGACGTTAAACACACCTGACCTGTGTGTCCATTGTCATTGGACAGTTTAACCCGCCCTCTTTTCTAAGGGTGGGGGGAAAGAGTCTCTGAGTTATTTTATCTGTTGTGTCCATGTATGATAATAAATTAGTTCATTCCTGCGTGAACCTCAAGACAGAGCTTTGTCTCGTACTTGGGGGAGAATATTTGTATGGGTTCCTTGTTTGGCTGATTGGAGTGTTCGGTAGCTGCCTTTGTGCTCGGGAATGGGATGTCTTAAACGACTTTAACCCCTTTCATACTCGGGGTGTCGTTACAACTGGTGGCAAGCAGCGGAATGATTCCCACAGCCCAGAAGGACAGCTACAAGAAGACGTCCATACCTCCACCTGGATCCAAGATCGGCATAGCAGAATTCAGTCACCCCAGCAGAGATATGGATCTGGCATCAGGGTTCCCAGGGCTGCTGCAGATGAATACCTGGAGCTCAGGCAGAAGATTTGGGTAAGACACTGGATTAGAGCCCTCCAGGTTGCTGGAATGCAACAGGGCAAGTGCTTTCCATCCCCAGAGCAGCAGGCCAGTGAACAACAGGAGTTAAGGATGCAATTCCTGGGAGAGCGGCCCCAGGAGCAATGGGTGACTAAGTTGGACAGGCTGGTCCAGCAGGAGATAGAGCTGGACAATCGGTATTGGGCTCTGGCATGCAGAGCAGGGATATTTAGGGGAGAGAACAGAATGCTCTCCGGAGGGATATGACTTTGGTGGCCATGGATTGCTGTGGGAGAGCCTTTCAGATTGTTTTGTGTTTGGCGATGAAGGGGAACCTACCCTTTAAGACCTGCGAGAATACAGAGAGGCTATGCTCGGTCTTGCAGGGGTCTCAGAGCTTAAACCTGATTTAGACTATTTGCTAAGGAAGGAACAGCAACTGGAAAGGGCATACAGAAATCTGCTAGAATGCATTCAGCAGCATGCCAGAGAATCGGCAGTGGAAACTCCGAAGATTGCCGTCTCCAAAGCTGAAGTGCTGACAACAGGGCAGAGCTCTGCTTACCTCTGCCCAACACCAACAGCAGCTTCAGCTTCCCGGAGAGAAGAGGCAGTTGTCCTTTCTCCCACAATACTGACAGAGACATGGGATTTGCTGCCAGCAGCATAGGTGGAGTTACCAGAAACTTATGCAGCTGAAGCGCTGACAACTGGACAGAGGGTCCAAGACCTCTGCCCCACACCTGTGGCAGTTCTGGAGGCCCAGGATGAGGAGGTGGTGGTCACTCCCGAGCAGCAGATCAGGACCCAAGGAGAGAATGCAATCTGCACCTCACAACTGCAGCTTGAGCTGATATCGGTGGATGGGGTTGCGGTCTCTACTCACAGCAACCCAGCAGAAGGGCTGGCAACAGAGCAGAGTGCTGCTAGCCTCTGCCCTCATCTAACAGAAGAGGGAGTTCCTGTGGTAGTGGATGGGACTTCGGTCTTCACTGACACAACCCCAAAAATTGGTGCGGCACTGGGAAAGGAGGATGGCAGCCATGCTTTGCAAGCACTGGGGAATTTTCACCTACCAAAAGTGGATGGGACTTCAGTCTCCACGTGTATACCCCAGGGATGCTGGGCGGTCGGCCCAGATCCCAAACAGCATGATGGAGTGAGCCCAGTCACCCTGTCTTCTCTCCAGCTGAAAAGACTCCAGGGAGAAGAGCCAGTCCAGGCCTCTCCCCAGCAGCGGCATGTTCTCTGAGAGAGGCAGAGGTTGGCTGGGTAAGTAATGCTCTGTTTGGGACAATTTATTTGGGTACTGTGTGGATACCGGCATTGGGGGACTGGAACTACTGACTAACTTTGGAGTCAACCTGTCTGGGGTTTCCTCCTGTGTTAGTCTCCTGCCAAAAGGGGAGATGTGTGACAGACCTAGCCGGGACAGAGGCTTTTGGAGAGGACTGAATGCCAGCCTCTTGCCTTTTGATTATGGGCCCTGGATTTTAAGGGAACAATACCCTTTGTGAGGTGAATGAGAAATCCAGTCTGATCTGTACTAATCGGACTCAATGCTGTATATATGTATATATAATGTGTGCTGTCTCATTATGTTTTGTACTATTTGCTATGCTAGTTTGGGGTGGGACTGTATTCCAATGTTCTATTGTGTATGTCTGCCTGGGATATCACAGGATGTGCATCCCTATGGAGGGAGGGGTGATTACTGCAACAGCTCTCCCTGTTGATAAGACTATGTACTGATGAGACGTTAAACCACACCTGACCTGTATGTCCATTGTCATTGGACAGTTTAACCCACCCTCTTTTCCACGGGTGGGGGGAAAGAGTCTCTAAGTTATTCTATCTGTTGTGTCCATGTGTGATAATAAATGAGTTAATTCCTGCTTGAACCTCAAGACAGAGCTTTGTCACGTACTTGGGGGAGAATTATTTGTATGGGTTCCTTGTTTGGCTGATCGGAGTGTTCGGTAGCTTCCTTTGTGTTCGGGAATGGGATATCTTAGACCACTTTAACCCCTTTCATATTCGGGTGTGGTTACAGTGGATAAAAGGTTGAGCTCCAGGTGATGGATGTGGGCGCTCCAGGTGGATAAATGGGGAGCTCCGGGTGATGGATGTGGGAGCTCCAAGTGGGTAACTGGGGGGCCCCAGGTGATGTATGTGGGAGCTAGAGGAAAGTAAATGGGGAGCTCCATGTGATGAATGTGGGAGTTCCAAATGGGTAAAGATCAACTGAGTCAATCAGAATTTTTTTTTCCTCATTTTGACATGTAAATGGCATACCCTGTCTGTGAAGGTTCCCATCTTTCCAGATCTTGGTATAACTAGTAGAAGTCACATTCAACTGGACTTGTTTTGTAATGTTGAAAATGTTTCATAGCAAATACAAGCTACTTCTTTGGTTCTAATGAGTGTTAGTAAAACACCTGAGCATTTATACCCAAACAAGTAGTCCAGATACCTTAAATCAATCGCCATGGAATTTGTAGAAGTTGATTTTTTAAGAACAGGATGAAAGCTGTGAAAATTGAGGAACCACCCTGTTCTAGTTATATAATTTCATCCTTGGTCTCAGGAAGTCTGCATAGTTGTTAATGTTTTAATTTACATAGTTAAAGTGGAAGTCCGTGCTAAAACTAAAATCCCTGCATCTATAGCCACCAGCATTCTAACACGAACCTATCTAGCCCTGTAAAGAAAAAATCGCTATACATAACATTTCTGCAGGTGATCCGAGGCAATTCGACCTGATGTCACGCTGAGCTGTCAGCGGCGGCTTCGCTGTGTGGGCGGGTGCAGAGGACACGTCCGACAACGGAAGCCCCATAGCAAGTTTATGGGTGATGTCACTTCCCATTCGTTTCACAGCTGTTGTCGGCCGTGCCCTCTGCGAAGCTTCCACCGCTGAAGATCGGGTCGGATCGCCTGCAGAAAAGGTATGTATACTATTTTTTTCTTTACAGGGCTAGATAAGTCAGTGTTAGAATGTTGGTGGCCATAGATGCATGGATTTTAGTTTTAGCATGGACTTCCACTTTAAAAATGTAAATTGTTGTCAAATTGCCAGGGTGGAGATGTTAATTCAGAATAATATTTGCAAGATAGTTGGTTGCAAAGGCCTTCACCCCAAGGATGTCTTTTTCCATTTTGACATACATGATCTCTTTAAACCTGTTGTCCTCTCTGTCCAAAATGTGCACCTCACTGTTCTTGAAAGAATGTCCGTTTTCTTTGAAAGGAAGACTGCTGCGTCCTGACCTGGACAATTTGCCCTCCTATGTCGGGTCATTCATTTGTCATTTGTTGAGAGGTTACTTTGTCTCCTCAATGTACAGACCTTTGCAGTCCTCCATACACTGCACAGCAGTGTTACTTTTTTGTCTCAGTGTTTTGCTGGGCTTGAAGGACACAGGGATGCAATGTTTGGTAAAGTCCCTTCTGAGATTTTCCTACACTCCAGCTACATATGAGATGACTATATTACTCTGTGTATTCTGCTCCTCCCCTGTGTTTGATGGTCCCACGTTTTTTCTTGACCTTGTGGATGTTTTGACAAAAGCAAAGTCTGAGTAGCCAAACCCTTTCAAAGAACTCCTGAGATGTCTATGTGCCTTGTCTTTAGACTCTGTGCATGTTGTTACCATCTCAGTCCAATGTTGCAAAGTTTTAATAAGCCCGGGTTGTGTCCATTGGGTGGTGGAAGTCAAAAGCTAATACTGAGCTTTGTGGAGGCAGGTTTATAGAAGACCTCAATGGCCAGGTTTCCACCCCGTTCTAGATTATGTAACTAGAAAAGGATGGTCCCTTTCATACAGGAATTCAAGAATTAACATCTACACATTTCATGGTGATTGGTTTAAGGTGTCTGTGCTACCTCTGTGAAAAAAACACTGATCAGCCAGCCAACTTTATGATCACTGATGGAGAATAACATTTATTATCTTGCTGTAATTATCTCATACAATGGCATCTGAAAGTCAGTGGGACATATTAGGCAGCAAGTGAACATGTTGTCCATGAAGTTGACGTGTAGTAGAAAAAATGGGCAAGCGTAAGGATCTGAAAGACTTTGACAAGGACTAAATTGTAATGGCTAGACAACTGGCTCCAAAACGGCAATTCTTGAAGGATGTTCCCAGTCTGCAGTGGTCAGGACCTCCTAAAAGTGGTCCAGTGAAAGAAAACCAACAAAGCGGAGATGGGGTTATGAGCAGCAGGGCTTCCTGATGCATGTGGGGAGCGAAGGCTGGACCCTGTAGTCTGATCCAATAGAAGAGCTAATGTAGCTTAAATTACTGAAAAAATAAATGCTGGTTCTGATAGAAAGGTGTCATAACACACAGTGCATCTCAGTTTATTGCGTATGGAGCTGCCAGGGTGTCCATGCTCCTAGAATGGACAAGTGAGCATCAGAACTGGACCACCGAGCAATGGAAGAAGATGGCCTGGTATGATGAATCATGTTTTCTTTCACATCGTGTGGATGGCCGGCTGCGTGTGCGTCACATAGAATACTGTGCAAAAGTTTTAGGCAGATGTTAAGAAATGCTGTAAAGTAAGAATGCTTTCAAAAATATAAATGTTCGTTGTTTATTTTTTATCAATTTACCAAATTTAAAGTAAGCAAACAAAAGAAAAATCTAAATCAAATCAATATTTGGGGTGACTAACCTTTGGCTTCAAACCAGCATCAATTCTTCTAGGTACACGCAAACCTTATGCAAGTCGCTTTTGAAGGAACTCGGCTGACAGGTTGTTCCAAACATCTCTTCATGCAATCCCAGACAGACTCGACTATGTTAAGATCAGGGCTTTTTTGGGGTTCTTCTTAATGCTGAAGATGGTTCTTAATGACATTAGCTGTAAATTTGGGGTCCTGCTGCAGAATAACTTTGGGGCCAATCACACACCTCCCTGATGATGGATGCATGATGCATGATGGATAAATATCTGCCTGTATTTCATATGTAAATTTTCCAGATATTTATATTTATAAGGACCAGACCACTCAATACTGATATTTAAGTTTTTTTTAGACTGTGTGTTACACCATCTGGCAGTTCACAGTGCCTAGGCCTGTTCACATGTTGGGACCATTATGAAAGGTTCCACTGTCCCTGCTGGAACTGTTTTGCTATTTTATGTTGTGGAAAATGTAACAGGGAGATCTGGAACAGTGTCTCTCAACCTTTTTCCAGTCAAGGCACTCTTTAAAATCCTGCACAATCTCGAAGCACACCACTCCAAAATATATAAAACTAAATTAATAGTTTTACATAATGCAGCAACATAAAATGTGGGATATCTAACATTGATGTCAACTCACTCTTTCAAAGCAAATACACCTTTACACACTGGCAATAACTAGTATTCCAATGTTTCTCATCTCCTTCAGTTTCTCTCCCTCACTCAGCTGATATGACCCCAGTGCTGACAGAGAGGGACAAGGAAGGGGCAAACAAGGATGCTGTGCTGCTGCCCAATGTCCTCCTTATCAACTGGTGATGTCACTGTTGTTAGGGCTCTGGCGGCCAGAAAGTTGTAATGGTGCACAATGAAAACTTGTGGCATTGTGTAACTAAAAGGCAGGCTTGGCCCACCTGCTGGCTTGTATACAATTTTTGAGCAATTTTTAGGCATTTTGCCAAGGCACCCCTGAAGAACCATGGAGGCACCCCTGAAGAACCATGGAGGCACCCCAAGGTGCCTGGGCACCCTGGTTGAAAAAGAATGATCTAGAACAAAAAAATCCCTGGGTATACAGGAGTCAGGAAAAACAGAGCTTGCCTAGTTGGGGTATTCAAGGCATATATACAAAGTCAGATGCTGGAGTATTTTACAACCTAGTAGTTAGAGTCCCTAGGTCTGCACACCTGTTGTGCCCATTATGAAAGGTTCCACTGAACCTGCTTGAATTTTTTTTACATTTTATATTGTGGAAAATGTAACAGCAAGACCTGGAAGACACAAATCTCCAGGTGTACAGAAGTCTGGAATTTCAATGGGGAGATTTCCTAGTTGAGATATTCAAGACATATCCAGAAATCAGATGGTGTTTACTGTGCTCCTTCTTAAGGAACATGACAATTTCACTCATCCCTACTGCTGAGTGAGGGATAGACAGGAGATTGAAATTTTCGGCACAGGTATACTGCTGAGTAAGAAATGAAGCTACAGAGAAATTTCCCGTGCTAGGGACGGGGGTCCATTTTCTATACCGGAGTACCACCGAGTCAGGAATGGGAACCACAGAAATTTCCAAATAAATAATCCTGTGGAGCCAGGGATGGAGACAAGGGGTCATTTACTGGGAAATTGAAGACTAGCTTATAAGTCTGATTCATTAAATGAGTTATTGTCTGAAGATTTACTTCAATTATCCAAACCTATGCTGAGGAATTAAGTCAACAAGAATTTTCTTTTCACATGATTGGATAATTGAAGTGCATCTTCTCACAATTTTTAGTGTGTGAACATTCTCAACATCCTTAGTAAATCAGCCTTAATGTGTGCAGGAAAAGTAATTGTACAGTTCTCTTTTGCATCGTGTTATTTTTCTCTTTCATCCTTTTACTGTTTGGCACACCAGCAGGCTCCTGGGTGTCATTTCAAATCACCAAACAAAAGACAACACCGCCCGGGAATATTTTACCAGTTGCTGACTTTGTAGACATTCAAATCATGCGCGTGACATTTAACTGAGAAAAAAATAAGAAACTCACTGGAGTAAAAGTCATAACTAGTGCGCCATTATGTGCCTGAACACTTCTCTCTATTCTGTAGTTTATGAGGGACTTTTAAAATAATGATACATTCTTAGACAGAATGTCCTAATTATTCATACAGCAGTTATTTAACTCAGATGGGAGAAGTTTTCCGGAAGAAGTAACTGGTGCCAAGAACTTTGCAATTTTGCTATGTATCTTAGAGGAATAAAAAAGAGGAACATACTAAAAATAAAATCACTGAAACCTCATATAAGCTTTACAATGTTAATGTCACTTTGAAATTCATTTTTCATATATTTAAATATGAAGAATTCAGTAAAATAATACCTGGTCTACCATGAAGGTGACATTTCCCTTAATAGGGTGGCGACACTTTGTCCCTGTCTCCCAGTTGAACTCCTTTGTTGTCACCCTGTCAAGAAGGCTTCCAATAGTGAGTACAAGTGTGAAGAAAAGAACAGAAAATAATAAAATAGAATAGAAAAGAATAGTTCACTTTCGTATGTGGCTCAGTGGGAACGAGATTTGGGTACTGAGATCGATCCAGCAGATTGGAGAATGGTTTGGTCTTCATCGCTAAATGTTCATTCAATACTGCCATCTTAGAGGCGGCATACAAAGTGTTATTGTGGTGGTACTGGTTCCTGGCCCTTGTTGTCATTGCCAACCCAACTTCTAGTGATCGCTGTTTCCGTTGTGTGGCTGTCGTGGGGATGTTTTGCATTTCTGGTGGACCTGCCCACAACTAGTGGGCTTTTGGTCCCGAGTGTTTGGTTTAATTTACTCCCTGTTCCATCTGAATATCTGAAGGGAGACTAAATTTGCTTTGCTTCATTGTCTATCCTGGGCTTATTCAACAAAAATTGGCATCTTACTTGTTTATAGTAGCTAAAAGGGTGATCGCCTAGGCTTGGAAGAAACCTACAGCCCCCTTCCAGGGAGTGAGAGACCGTTTCATGGCCATGATGCTTAATGAACAAATGTCCAGTATTCTTAAAGACACACACGCTAAGTTCCTTAAAATTTGAGAACCATGGTTGATGTATGCCTTCCCTGATCTTCCTTTTACAAGCGTGGGTCGGCTCTAACTGGTGTCTCGAGTGATCCCGGGTCCCTACTCTTCATTTCTCCCCCTTACCCTACCCCTACCTTTCTTTTTTTCTTTCCTTTCTGTTCTTTTTTTTTGATTGGTTCCTAAGCCCTCTTTAGCTGTCTATTGATTCCCAAGACTACTTAAAAATGGGCTTATTGGAATACTTGTCCTGGCTACCTTTGCAAACTATGGGGTTTACCCCAAAATGCATATATGTTAAATTCAGGTTTACTGTAATCATTTGGAAAGGAGGCCTTCCCTCCTTCGTTTTTGCTGTATGTTTTGTGTTCCTTATGTCGCCAGTCATAGCCCCTGCGTGGGTGGACTAGGTGCTTTTGGTATTACTGTATGTTTTAATGATATACCTGAAATAAAAATGATTGAACCAGAAAATAAAAGAGTAGTAGAGAAGAACAGAATCAAAAAGGACAGAATATAATAGAAAAAAAAAATAAAACAGATTAGATTAGAATAGAATAGAATAAAAAAGAATGACTATAGTCATCTTTCAAAATTCAAATTTGGAATTCGAATTTTGCATTTCGAATTTTTAATCGATTTGAAAATAACAAATATAGGAATCATTCTAACATAAAGAATATGGCAAAGTTAAATTAGGAACTTAACAAACGAATACGAATGAAAACAATTTTTATTTATTTATTGTTGTGCGCATCTCTACTGTGTATGAAATGTTATGTCATTTTTGCTTTAAGAGATAGGAGTTGGATCGATCAGTTGGCGTGAACATCTTTGTTGTGATCTGTTGATGGGGAAATTGCATATTGCATATTTCCTTATTAATATTGTGGCTCACTAATGAATTCTAATGCCCCGTACACATGAGCGGAAATTCCGCCAGCAAAAGTCCAATGAGAGCTTTTGGTCAGAAATTGTGACCGTGTGTATGCTCCATCGGACTTTTGCTGGCAGAATTCCAGCCAGCAAAAGACTGAGAGCAGGTTCTCTATTTTTCGGTCGGAAAAAGTTCCTATCCGAAAATGCGTTCGTCTGTATGCAATTTGGATGCGCAAAAAATCGTGCATGCTTGGAAACAATTTGACGCATGCTCGGAAGCATTTAACTTCATTTTCTTGGCTCGTCGTAGTGTTGTACGTCACCGCGTTCTTGACGGTCGAAATTTCAGAGAATTTTTGTGTGACCGTGTGTATGCAAGCCAAGCTTGAGCGGAATTCTGTCGGAAAAATCATCCATACACGGCATAAGCCTCCAAATATTGGTTAAGGGGCTATACAAGATATAAGATATACATATAAGTATGGTCACTTTAGCTAACTTAATGCTATAGGAATGTGATTGTAAACTGACTATATGGGCAAGCCAGCCCAATAATCTTCTTTCAGAAATGTGCATTTTTCATTTGGAGGTCATTTTGCTCCAGCGTGGGTAGAATGACCATTCCCTTACATTCAAGTCCTATACATACCATAGAAATAGCTTGCAATAACAGTCTCACATCAGAGCTACCATCAGGCATGTATCTGAACCTGGTCGGCCACGCTGCGAAAAGTGGACCTGGACTCCGTGGCGAAAGAGCATCTTTAGTTAAAGTGTTACTAAACCCAGCAATATGAAAATAGTTCACCCCCCCCCCCCCCCCCCACAGTGCCCACAGCTTATAAATCTTCTTTTTACATTAAAATACTACCACTTTATACCTTTTTGGATGATACGTATACTACGGTTATATCATAAACTGCACAGTTTCTTCAGTGCTGATAGTTCAGGTAGGGAAAAGGGGATAATGGTCTGGAGAAACCACTCTGACACCTCCATCCCTGAATATGGTGGGTGATATAAAGATCGTCATGATGACAGATAATTAAGGGCAGGGCTGTGGAGAAGTGCAAACACTTATTGATATATAATGGAAATTAAACCCAAAATGTATGTGGATAAATGTGTAGACAGACAATACTAGGTGAGTGATATAGTGTGTAGTGAGATGGTAACACATACACAGCAAGTATTGAGTGGGAGGAACCACTGAATGAAGGATATTACCTGAGTAGGAGTGATGAGTCCCAGCCATGTAAATGCACTACACAGACCTCTGACCATAACCGCAGACCAACAGACCACAAATGCAAGCTGCAGCTGCGCCGAGCATCAAGATATACCCACAGCAGCCAAAGAAACTCCAGAGAATTTTTGTGTGACCGTGTGTATGCAAAGCATAAAAGAAAAAGAAGATGACCAAAAGACCAGCCTTATTAACTATAGGTGAATATGAGTTTTTACTAGGGCTTATCCACTGCCCACTCAAATTTAAACACTTGTGTGTTTCATCAACCCCAGTAATGAACGGGAAAGATATCACCGGACATGGGGTGATTGTCCTCTGAACTCACTCAAAAATTACAAAAAAGAAACCAGAGAGTACTCTGTAAAGCAGTTCTTCAACAAGGACCCACTAACATATTTAATTATAAATCTTTATTTAGTTATCAAAAATCGAACAATTTAGAAAAAACAAATGTATTACAAATAACTCTTCCACATCAAATTGCAGCTACTAATAACATATAGTTAAAATAAGACTGACGTCTTAAGGGACTTGGGTGGCCACCATACCTATTGAACACCTCTCACACTAACATCAGCCATACACATACAGACAAAAATCTCTAAGACCCGGGTCCAATGTGTTTTCAGTAGTCCAAAGGGGCTCTAACTAAAACAAACATTGTTGCGGCATCAATTGGGTACATAATAGAAGCATTTGCCTGCATGGGTTATGTTTAGGGGAATGGATTAATCGTCCACTTTACAAATACAGTTCCCGGCTGGGATTGTTTGCAGTGCGGTGCTGAAATCAGCAATTATTGGTCTGAACTTCCGTATGTCCCCAGCGTGGTTTAAAAGTCACTGATTACAATGTATTCATTCCCCAAGTAATGGGATATATTTAAAGCTCACCCACAAAGGATCCCAGGATAGTTAGTTCTCTCTCCTGCTTCAGACTCCCGTCCGTACACGGTCTCCTCGCTCACTGAAAAACACTGCACTCGCGTCTGAGTTGTTTGGTTCAGCTTCACAGCCTACGGTGAGCAGCAGAGTTCACATCCTAAGACCAGGCAGTGTTCAGGGGCTGAGATGGAGCATACTGTGGAGAGCAATATCCAGGTTCAAGGGTGATCAGTGAATGGGGAAAATCCTTTCAGAACTGCTTCAGGCTATGCTGCTGCCGGCAGAAACGCAGCGCTAGATTAAAGTGGAGAGGGTTTTAGGTGTATGTGTACA
The DNA here is from genome assembly GCF_042186555.1 of Aquarana catesbeiana. Lineage (NCBI taxonomy): Eukaryota > Metazoa > Chordata > Amphibia > Anura > Ranidae > Aquarana > Aquarana catesbeiana. The sequence goes on from NC_133325.1 coordinate 43,293,231, forward strand.
ACCAAAGGTCCCTGTCACCACAGACATGGTGGCACGATGCTTACGCGTTTCACCTGGTCACAGGCTTCCTCAGAGCATGCGTAATAGGTCAGGGTCAGTGCTTTAAATAGCTAAGCTAATGAGAACAATCTTCAATTAAAATCTAACACACCTAATCACCAATCAGACCGTCATTCACCATAAGTGCAACTCTAATTTCTAAAACAGGTGCGTTCCTAAGGAGGAAGGGGAGGGGGATGCCATCAACAATAAATAAAGGACAACTCCAGATCTTAGGAGGTTTAAATCCCAGTATCCACCAGTATGAAAAATTATGTTAGTACCTAACTAATACTTTATTAGAAAGACAGAAAACCAAAGGACAGTGACAGTTAGTAAAATTGAAATAAAGATTTTATTATTAATTGACGGTAGGATATATTGGGGGTCATCTTGTCAAAACGCAAGGTCACCGTCCACTCATTATGATGGTTATTGTATTCATTCAATCAATTAACGTTCCAAGAATACGGAAAGATTGCATTCATTATTTAAACCAAGGGGCTGCATACTGTCCAAATAGAAGATCCACATTTTTTCCTTTTGGTACAGGACCCTATCAAAGTCCCCCCTCCTAGATGGTAGGTTCAGTTTATAAATGCCTTTACACTTCAGACCCCTCGGGTCTCCACCATGTTCCCGCAGGAAGTGCAGAGCTATAGGGCTGTCATCGTCTTTGTTGGAAATACTCTGGATATGCTCGCCAACTCTAACCTTCAACTGTCTCTTGGTCTTGCCAACATAAATTAGTCCACAAGGACAGGTCAGCATATATATTACACGCGTAGTGGTGCAATTGATAAAGCTATTGATTTTGAATTGTTTGTTGCCATTAGAGTTGGCGAACATGTCAGTCCTGTCAACGTGCTTACAGATGTGACACCTTCCACATGGGTACATGCCCCTCAGGCGTGGAAGGCTAGTGAGCCAGTTCAGTTTTTTGGGTCTATTATACTCAGAGTGTACTAGGCAGTCTTTAAGGTTCCTTGCCCTTCTAGCTGTGAGAAGTGGCCTATCACCGACAATTTTTCCCAAAATAGGGGCTTCAGACAAAATATGCCAGTGACGGCCCAGGACCTTCCTTATTTCTTCCCACTGTGCTCCATATCTAGTAATAATCCTAATTGGAGCCTGACTCTCTTTTCCTAGTCTACTCCCAGTTTGGTTGTTAATAAGGGACTGTCTATCAGTGAGGAGAGCTCTCCTCTTGGCTTTTCTGATGGTTTTATGGGAGTATCCTCGATCCCGAAACCTCCCATAGAGATCATGTAGCTCAGTATGAAAATCATCCTCCCGTGAGCAGTTCCTCCTGGCTCTGAGGAACTGACCTACTGGAATACCTCGTATGAGAGGCTTCGGATGATGACTAGAGGCCAGTAATAGTGTGTTGGCCGCTGTGTCTTTTCTAAATGTCTTAGTCTGGAGCCCACCATCATCCACCTTGATGGTGAGGTCCAGAAAGGGCAAAATCTTCGGGTCACATGTGTATGTAAGTCTGATATTTCTATCATTATTGTTTAATTCATCCATGAAGATAGTAAGGTCCTCAGATGTACCTCTCCAGAGCATGATCACGTCATCGATGTACCTTAGCCACAGTAAACAGTGGCCAAGGTACATCGACGAGGGATACACACAGTCCCGTTCCCACAGACCCAAATGTAGGCATGCGTATGAAGGCGCCCATGGGGCCCCCATCAAAGTGCCTCTAATTTGTCTGTAATAGACCCCTAGGAACTGAAAGCAGTTGTTCTCTAGCATAAAGACGGTCGAAATTTCAGAGAATTTTTGTGTGACCATGTGTATGCAAGCCAAGCTTGAGCGGAATTCCGTCTGAAAAATCATCCAAGATTTTTCAGACGGAAATTCTGCTCGTGTGTACGGGGCATAAGCCTCCAAATATTGGTTAAGGGGCTATACAAGACATATAAGTATGGTCACTTTAGCTAACTTCATGCTATAGGAATGTGATTGTAAACTGACTAATAATCTTCTTTCAGAAATAATCTGAAAGATTAATAATCTTTCCCAATAATCTTCTTTCAGAAATGTGCATTTTTCCTTTGGAGGTCATTTTGCTCCAGCGTGGGTAGAATGACCATTCCCTTACATTCAAGTCCTATACATACCATAGAAATAGCTTGCAATAACAGTCTCACATCAGAGCTGCCATCAGGCATGTATCTGAACCTGGTCGGCCACGCTGCGAAAAGTGGACGTGGACTCCGTGGCGTAAGAGCATCTTTAGTTAAAGTGTTACTAAACCCAGTAATATGAAAATAGTTCATCCGCCCCCCCCCACACAGTGCCCACAGCTTATAAATCTTCTTTTTACATTAAAATACTACCACTTTATACCTTTTTGGATGATCTGTATACTACGGTTATATCATAAACTGCACAGTTTCTTCAGTGCTGATAGTTCAGGTAGGAGGAGATTTCCACTACAGCCTGTATACACGCCCACATGTGCGATGTCAATATCATGTGACCTGGCTATCTCTGAGAACAAGAAACTGTTCTCTACAGCATAAAAGACACAACTGAGCATGTGCAGGTTGGCTACTCTGCCTGTGTTAGCTGGCTTTTACCAGATAGACAGGGCAGGGAGGGGAAGGATCTATGCATACAGGATAAAAAAGCCTTTTTACACAATGCAGAGGATTAACCCCTTAAGTTCCACTCTGAGTATAACAAGCATGCTATGCTGCATATACAGACTGATTTTACTGTTGTGGGTTTAGTAACACTTTAACCACTTCAGCCCCGGAAGGATTTGCCCCCCTCCTGACCAGGCCATTTTTTGCAATACAGCTCTGCGTTGTTTTAACTGACAATTGCGCGGTCGAGCGACATTGTACCCAACAAAATTTATGTCATTTTTTTCTCAAAAAAAGAGAGCTTGTTTGGTGGTATTTGATCACCTCTGCGGTTTTTATTTTTTGCGCTATAAACAAAAGAAGAGCGACAATTTATAAAAAAAACACAATGGGGGTTATTTACGAAAGGTAAATCCACTTTGCACTGAAAGTGAACTTTGAAGTGCAGTCAATTTGAGAGGTAGATCTGAAATGAGTGGAAGCTCTGCTGATTTTATCATCCAATCATGTGCAGGCTAAAATGCTGTTTCTTATCTTCCTTGCATGTCTCCCTCGGATCTACAGCGACTTTACTTCCAAGTGCACTTTCATTGCACTTTCAAGTGCGCTTGCAGTGCAAAGTGGATTTGCCTTTAGTAAATAACCCCCAATATTTTGTAGTTTTTGCTATAATAAATATCCAAAAAATAGATAAAAAAAAAAAACTAATTTCTTTATCAGTTTAGGCCGATATATATTCTTCTACATGTTTTTGGTTAAAAAAAAACCACAATAAGCGTATATAAATTGGTTTGCGCAAAAGTTATAGCGTCTACAAAATAGGGGATAGATTTATGTCATTTTTATTATTATTTTTTTGTTACTAGTAATGGCTGCGATCTGCGATTTTTATCATGACTGCGTCATTATGGCGGACACATCGGAGACTATTGACACTATTTTGGGACCATTGACATCTATACAACGATCAGAGCTAAAAATAGCCACTGATTACTGTATAAATGTCACTGGCAGGGGAGGGGTTAACACTAGGGGGCGATCAAGCGGTTAACTGTGTTCCCTAGGTGTGTTCTAATTGTAGGGAGGGATGGGACTGCTTGGGGGAGGAGACCGATCGGTGTTCCTACTTAGTAGGAACACACGATCGGTCTCCTCTCCCCTGAGAGAACCGGGATGTGTGTGTGTTTACACACACACATCCCCGTTCTCGTTCTGTCACGAGCGATCGTGGGTGTCCGCCGGGCACGCACATTGGCTCCGGGGACACGCGGCGGGTGCGTGTACGCACTTGCTATGACGTCTTAAAGGAGCGACGTATAGCTACAGCGATTTGCGCAGCCGTGCCAACCTGCCACAGTAAAACTGCAACGGCTGGTCAGCTAGCGGTTAAGTATTCTTGTTATATTTTCTAATATTATCTGTATCTGTCATTACTTTTATTGAACGTTATACTTATAAGTATTTGTGAGATCTCTCTTTGCACATATTGAATACAATCCCAAAAACATAAGTTATCACGTGACCGTGGCAAAATATCTGTTAACAGTCTGTCTTCACTGCTGAGACACAACAGTGGCTTTGAGGACACTTAAACTCACGAACGTTCTACAGCATCCAGGCTAGCCTGCAGTGCCCTGGGATCTCTGGTATGAACAATTTTTAATCTACTTATTAGCATTGGCCTGGATGGCCTCACGTGAGAGACAGAGGGCCTTGCCACCTAACTCATTAGGTTCATAAGGCTATAGGATTTTCTCAACTCTGGGAGCAGATTCTTCATACACAGCTGATTAAAGACCAGCTTATTTAAAAGACTACATACCTAAAACTGAAGGCAAGGCTGCTTTATGGAGCCAACCACACTTACTTTGCTAAATTAGCAGTTTGGGCAATGGTCAAGGAAGAACTGCAAAAACTCCTGCGAGAGGATATTTTAGAATATATTGTTTCCTTCCCATGGGTTTTCAAATTAGTCATATCCAAAAAGAAAGGAGGACAAATCTGGAGAATGGTGTTGACCTTCTCCAGGTAAAAAAAAGCAATAATACCGGAGTGTTACCCACTGCCTACTACAAAGGATTTCATTTCCCCAATGCCTTGGGTCAGAAATTTTCACTAAGCTAGACCTTCGTAAAGGCTATTTACAAATTGCACTGGCACTGCAGTCCAGGAACCCAACAGCTTTTATTACGCATCTGCAGGGTTTTTATTTCTCAGAGAAAAGGTGCAGGAACCCCCCCCCCCCCACCTTCCGAGTCACCCCTTGACTCCGCCCTCTACCCACCTCCGAGCACCTTTCCTAGGGTCCAACCCTTAGCCACCTCCCAGTACTGCCCCTTTAAAAGAATACAGATACAAGTATTTTATATGGAGTTTGTTAATGATAACAAGAAAGGCAATAAAATAGATATAGCAACAATAGACAGCCCAGTGACAATAGATCCCCTCCAGCAACAATGCATACCCAACAGCCATCATCAATTGAACCTTCAGCAGCCAGCAACATAAGACCTCTCCCTAAACAGTAGATCCCACCCAGCAATGATTGACCCCATGCAACATAAGACCCACCCCCAGCAATAATAGATCCCCATCAGCAACAATAGACCCCCCCTGCAAAAAAATAGATTCCATCCAGCAACAATAGATTCCCCAGCAGCCAGCATCAATAGACCCTCCTGCAGCCAGCTACAAAGACCCCTCCCTCAACAGTAGATTCCACCCAGCAATGATTGACCCCCCTGCAACATAAGACCCACACCCAGCAACAATAGATCCCCCACGAGCAACAGAAGTCCTCCCCAGCAACAGTAGACCTCCTTCCTCCCCAAAAATAGATCCCCTCCAGCAACAATAGATTCCTCAACAGCCAGCTTCAGTAGACTCTCCAGCACACCCCAGCACCCCTTGCCATTCAGTTCTGGAGGTTCCTGAACTGCGTTCCCCCAAGTTCCTGCTGAAAAAAAGCCCTGCGCATGTGGGACTTTTCTGCTTTAACCACATGCGTTTTGGACTGTGCTCCACACCAAGCTGTTACCAAAAAATAATGGTGACTGCTTTTGTAGGAATACCTGGTGTAACAGTTTACTTGGATGATATCCTTATCCATGCACTCCCTTTGGAGGAACACTATTCAATCCTTACTCAAGTTTTTCACAGACTGATGGAATACAACCTCACTCTAAATGAAGATTTTGCATAAATCGAGGTTGATATTGACAACAATAAACCAATGGGCAATGTGCTTTGAAAAGGCCACTTGTAGTCTCCATCTGATGTCCACGTGACAGTGTGACAACACAGGAGCACAACTGGGAGTCAGGGACAGAGCATTGTCACCCTATACCAGGAGGTGCCTGAACAAGGACCTTTATGGCAGGCTCTATGACTGGTCAGAACATATTCCTTGCAAAGGCTTTGCTGCACTTAGCAGGGCCGCACATTGAAGATTGCAGAAATGAGGAGAAAGGTGAGTATTTTACCAGACTGGATACACTGGGGGAGTTGGGTTGTTACCTAAAGACAACTTCACTAAAAGTTAAGTTGTCTTTTAAAGCTATACTGATGGCTGATGATGATGATTTAAAGCAAAATAAAAAGAAGTATTCTCTATCAAACTTCATACAGTTGAGATGTGTCCATGGATCCTTTTGTGTCACAGTGATGTTTTTTGATGCTGAAAAGCAAAGAGTAAAAGCCTTGTGAAAACTGCAGGAAAAAGAATGCTAAAGTAATATTTATATATTTTTTCCTTTTTACAGTATTGTCTTTTCAGTAGCTACGCCTTTCAAACTAGGGTACGTTGCTTTTCGGAGGCACCCTTCTTGAGGTCTGGAGTTTTACTCCAAGATACCTAATACAGATTACCCTGGTTCTAATTTCATAATCGAGTCCTTTCCAGTCTTCTTTGCTTTGTCCCAGGCCCTGATGGGGGAATGGGGGTTGGTTGTCCCTGAATGATGTTGGCTGTCTTTTTTTTTTTGCGGCACTGTCAGACAGCAACTCCCACCCCCCCGCGGTAGGTCCAGCACTTACTATGCGGCGGGCTGCTCTCCTGCTGTGTCCTCCTCTCATCCTGAGCGCACTCTCTGCATCCCGAGCCCACCCTATTTGGAAGCCTATTAGTGCCTCTGGCTCTAATCAGGTGCTTCAAAAGACACCTCCCCCTGCCTATTCCCACCATAGGAATTCATGCGCCCGGCATCCTGAAAGGGGCCGGACGCAAGGATAGGGAGGGCAGCGGCAGTGTTAGGGGGGGAGGTGGCGCCCGTGCGCCCTCAATGCATGAGCCACCCTCGCTTGTTGAACTATCTTACCTTATGGTTTAGCACCATTCATGTGTAGCGCTACTCCCGTAGGAGCCACAGGAATTACTTGTCCTGATTTTCACAACTTCAGCCCCGCAGCCAGGCACACAACAGGCTCCTGCACTCTTTCTCCAAAAAACTGTCTATGGGGGTCGTTTTTGTGGTTTTTATTTTTGGAGAACGTGGATAGGGATGAGGGAAGGGTGGGATACTCCAAGAATGAGAACTATGTACACTGAGGATTTAATCTTCTTTTCTGCTTAAGTAGTAATAGAACCAGTAGAGCAAAGTCCCTTCTCTTTAGTGGACAATATCTGGACAGAGCTCTTCAGGACACCAGCCGGTGTCCCCTTTAACCACTTCAACCCCCTTCCTGACCAAGCCCTTTTTTGCGATACGGCACTGCGTCACTTTAACTGACAATTGCGCGGTCGTGCAATGTTGTACCTTAACAAAATTGATGTGCTTCTTTTCCCACAAATAGAGCTTTCTTTTGGTGGTATTTGATCACCTCCGCGGTTTTTATTTTTTTGCGCTATAAACAAAAAAAGAGCAAATATTTTGAAAAAAAAAAAAAGCAATAATTTTTACTTTTTGCAATAATAAATATCCCAAAAAAGTATATAAAAAAAACGAGTTCCTCAGTTTAGGCCGATATGTATTCTTCTACATATTTTTGGTAAAAAAAAAAATTGCAATAAGCGTATATTGATTGGTTTGAGCAAAAGTTATCGTGTCTACAAAATAGGGGATAGATTTCTGGCATTTTTATTATTAATTTTTATTTTTATTAGTAATGGCGGCGATCTGCAATTTTTATCGTGACTGCGACATTGTGGCAGACAGATCGGACACTTTTGACACTATTTTGGGACCATTGGCAATTATACAGCGATCAGTGCTAGAAAAATTGACTGATTACTGTGTAAATGTCACTGGCAGGGAAGGGGTTAAACACTAGAGGGCAATCAAGGGGTTAAGTGTATTCCCTGGGCATGTTCTAACTGTAGGAGGGATGGGCTCACTAGAACATGACAGAGAACACTGAGAGCAGTAAATCCCTGTCATGTTGCTAGGCAGAACAGGGAAATGCCTTGTTTACATAGGCATCTCCCCGTTCTGCCTTTCCGTGTCACGATCGCGAGCCACCGGCGGACATTGAGTCCGCGGGACCCGCAGGCACGCGACCGCCGGCAGTGCACACGTGCCCGCTAGCCGACGATGACACATCGATGAACGGGTATGTGGTTTTGCGCACCCGTGCCACTTTGCCGACGTATATCCGCGTGAGCCGGTCGGCAGGTGGTTAACACACAAACAGCTAACCATTACTAGGCACCAGAGGGGTAGCTAGAGCACAAGGTCCCCAAGATCCAGCAATGTCTGTACTCACAAGGCATAGGGACAGATTAATGCCCCCTTCCAATTTTCCAAGTAATGCCCTCCAGTGATACCAGACAGATCTGTGGCAGACAGCTCCCCTCATTTAGCTTTTTCTAAGCACCCAGGTCTCTGCATTTCTCCCCTCAGATCTCCTACCTGAGGCCTTACCATCAGCACCTTCTGCCTGGGGAAGCAGCATGCCCCCCTCAATCTGGACTCCTCCACTCTGGGACAAAACCCAGAACTCAGTGTGTTTACTGAATAAATACAGTCCCCCAACCCCCTATCTCTGACAGGCTTAGGCTGCATTAATATTTATGCTGCCATCTGCATAGCTTCACACCTACTATCCAGAAACTTCTCAAGTCTCCTGGATACAGGGGAAGCTATAGACCAGGCTGGTAGCACCTGAACACACTGAGCAGACCTGACTAGCAAATTCGAGCTTCACTGATTACATTGAGCAGAATCTGCTCTTGCCTGTCAGACCAAAAACAGCCACACTGCCTACAGCGTGGCAACTAAATTTAAAAACGAAATCAAATACACAACTTAACAGCTATCTAACTATCCTAGCACCCACCTAAGTTGGTGCTACACATGTATATGTACATGTTGAGTCTTTTTCTGGTACCATTGAATAGTGATGATCCGAACAAACCTGGATTTGGTTTGGGGCAGAGTGGGTGAACATTATGAAAGATTGGGTGTTGAATCTGAACCTTATTGAAGCCAATGGGAGACAAATTTAAAAACATTCCGGCCATTATGTAGGCTAATAGGCATGGCAAGGGCTGGGCACTGCTACAGGGTACTAATAAAAAAAAAAAAAAAAAAAATTAAAAAATTCCAATTGACAGGGACCATTGATATGGATAATGCTTTAAAGCACCAGAAACAGAAAATGCTTTTTAATTCATTTTTCATTTTCAAAGCAAACTCATCCATATATCCACGTCTTCATGATAATGTTGTTGAGAAAACACTTTGATACCCCCCCTAACATTTCTGGCCATGGACATAATGAGTAAGCGCAGATGATTCATGTAGCATTTGCTTCCTGGAATCCATTTGTCCACAGCTCAGGCATCCAGGCAGGAGAGTGTGCTTAGCTGAGAAAGACCCCTTGTCCCCTCCTCCTAGTGAAAGAAAAAAAAAAATGCCATAAAGAGTCCTGGGATGTACGACATAATTTGCCTAGGCCAGAAACCAGGAAGCAAGTGAAGAAAGAAAAAATGAAAACGAGCAAATATAATCTACCTTCCTATGTATTTACTAATGCGATCAGCATAAGCATTAACAATAGTTCATTAAAAATGAAAAATGCCTAGGGGATGTCATGTCCCTGTCTGTGAAGTGCAATATGTATACAATCTACTGCAGAAAAACTTAAATATACAAAGAAAATAAAAGTGAGTTTAAAGTACTGGCAAAATGACAGCTTCCGGCCACTTTGTTTTGTATATAAAGAGTATCTTCCTTTATAGCAGACTCTTATCCTAAATGAGGGTCCGCTATAGATGTTAATTGGGGAACCTCCACAAAAAAATAAAATAGGTGTGAGGGTTCACCCTTTTATTCATACCAAGACATTCGGGTCTGTAATTGGATTATTGTAATTTAATCACAATAAGTATGGGAAAACAGAACCAGAATTTCATTAACATAGTGATAAAAAAATTAGTCCTTCTATCCAGGAAGGTATCTTAGTTCATCTAAACAGCACAGTGGTGTAGTGGGTAGCACTCTCACCTAGCAGTAAGAAGGGTCGCTGGTTTGAATCCCAACCACCACACTACCTGCCTGGAGTTTGTATGTTCTCCCTGTGCCTGCGTGGGTTTCCTCCGGGCACTGCGATTTCCTCCCACACTCCAAAGACATGCTGGTAGGTTAATTGGCTTCTGTCCAAAATTGGTCCTAGTATATGAGTGGGGACCTTGGATTGAGGGTAGGGATTGATGTGAGTGTGCAATGTAAAGGGTTAGGGACAATTGTAGACACGCACCCACACTCACTTGGGATGGACTGATGTCTTTATGTAATACTATGTAAAATAAGAATGTTTTATTCTGTGGGGGGGGGGGCGTGGCAGCCGCCGTCTATAATAGCCGCATGAGACTATAGCTCTGCTCTGAGCTTCGAGAATTTACGGCTCGTCCACGATCCCAGCGTACTGCCCGAGCCTGCACAGCTATCCCCATGCCCCTCAATCACCGACAATGTCATGGCGGAGGAGAGAGGAGCCGCAGCTGCAGAAGCTGTCTGGATTCTTTGCCCCTGACCGACAGGGGTTACAACAAAATGGCGGCGGGAGACAACTAGACGTGGCCAAGCACAGACCTCTAGCGGCAGCTATTATTTTCCCTCAGGGAGACGGGGAGACAGAGGATGACCTGGAGCATGATGAGGCAGTATTCCCTAGCACACCAGATACATGCAGCCCTGCTAAATCAAGGCCCAGGTGAGAGGCAGATGAATCTGAGGGCCCATTAGGGTTGCTACCTGTCCGGGATTCACCCGGACCGTTCGGGTTTTGAATCATGTGTCCGGGTTTCAGACCGCCTGAAACCCAGACATATTGTTCAGATTGGACTGTGGCTTCAAGTAACCGAGTACCACAACTGCCAAGTGCATAGGCGTGCACATGGGCCAGGTGTGCCTGGGCTCACCCTGATCACCAGGGTTGCCAGCTGTCTGGAGGGATAACTGCAGTTGACTAAGCCGAGTGGCTGTGACACTCTCGTACACTGCCCAGAACCAGTACAGTTCTGCCCCCCCAACCCACATGGGTGGGAAAGGAGAGAGGGCTTCAACTGCTCCTCCTCCCCCTGCCCCTACCCCTCTGTGTCTGTCTCTGTGAGGGTGGGGAATTTTAAGCCCAGCAGCTAGCAAATACACTACATGGTTGATGAAAGGTGCCAATACCTGAACCTCCATCCTCGGGTGAGTGAGGTCCCCATCCACTGTCTTTGACTTAAGTTTCACTCTACCCTGCCTTCTCTCTCTTACCTGAGTGAGTACACCAAGGCAAGGGGGACTCAGATTTAAGGGGTGCTCTGCAGACTCTGGTGTAATGGGGGCTTTGGGCACCCTGATTTAAGGGGGAATGCTGGAAACTCTGACGTAAGCAGGGGCTTTGGTGAGAAGAACAACCCCCCCCCCATCAACAGCATCCAGAACGTCCCCCTTAAAAAAAAAAAATGCTGTGCGCCACTAAAGTTTTCGAGTTTGGCTTGAAGAAAAGGTGGCAACCCTAGGGCCCATGCATGGAGGTATGTGCGCCTAATAAACCACCAAGCAGCATTGATTCTGACATCTCCTCCTTCCCTACAGTAGGGCAACCTATATTAGACATTATGATGAAAGACATGCTTCTTTCTCTACGCTCATCATTACAAGCTGATATGACAGCATGCTTTAATAAATATACAGCAGAAGTACATGATCTAGGGGAGAGGGTCAGCCACCTAGAAGACACCATGGGTGCATGTACAAACTCCTACAATAACATGGTCGATGCACATAAAACCCATGCTGAAGAAATCGCCTGACTAAAAACAAAAGTGGCCGACCTGGAGGACCGCTCCAGGCATATTAATCTAAAAATAAGAATCGTACCTGAATCAGTGCAGCCATCGCAGGTTCTGCACTATGCAGAGATCTTTCATGCAGCAGTGCCGTCATTATCACCTGCAGATTTAACAATCAATAGGATTTATAGGATCCCCAAACCATCATTTCTACCAGATGAAATCACGCGGGATGTCCTCCTACGGATGCACTACTTCCAAGCAAAGGAACCAGTCCTTATGGCATTCTGTAAGAAGTCTCAACTCCCTGTAAGCGCAACATCAGTTCAAGTGCTCCCTGACCTCTCTGTGTTCACCTTACAGAGACGCAAAAACTTGCTCTCTATCACAAAATTTCTGGGCAACCAGAACATTGGCTACCAGTGGAAATATCCCGCCACCCTGAAAGTTTTGCATGTTGGCTCCACCTTCTTCATCAATTCCCTTTCAGAGGGGCTCAAACTCCTAAAAGAGTGAAAAATTGTTCCAGTAGACCCACCTGATCATTCACAACCTCGTCCACCGTCTAGACCAACTTGGGACTGAAATAAGACATCACAGAAACTGTTATGGTTATGCAATAGAGTTTGTCTGTCAGCTTACCTGTCTCCATGTGTTCATCTCTATAGACCAGCTGACCCTCACTTGACTGCTTTTGTAAACTCTCCTCTAGCATGGCTCCACCCCAGTACCTATCGGGGAACCCTATATTAACCTGTGCACTGCAAGCCAGCAGTGCTGATCAACCATTGTGTGCTAGCTTTCATGTGTACTTGCTGTGTTTCCTACATCTGATTCCAGTTACCGACTTTGGCCTGTTCTTAACTATTCCTGTCTGCTCGTGACCCTGACTAGGGATGAGCTTCGTGTTCGAGTCGAACCCATGTTCGACTCGAACATCGGCTGTTCGATCGTCCGTCGAATTGCGAACGATATGGGCCGTTCGCGCCAAATTCGTGTGGCGCGTCACGGCCCATAATTCACTGCGGCATCGCAGTGCATTGCTTGCTGATGATTGGCCAAACATGCACTATGACCCGCATGCTTGGCCAATCACAGCGCCGCCTTAACAGAGAGCCGTAATTGGCCAAAGCCAAGGAGGCTTTGGCCAATTATGGCTCAGGGGATTTAGTACACGCCCCACACTATATAAGGCCGCCTGCACGGCGGCCCTGTGCAGTGTGTTCCGGTGTGCTGAGAAATAGAGAGAGAGAGAGACAGCGTCATTTCATTTGAGTTAGCTAGATTAGGCAGGACAGTCAGTCAGTTAGCTGCACTTAAAGTGTATTGTCTATATATATGCATCCCAGGTGTTGCATATATATATATATACACTGTATTCAGTTTAGCTAGATCCGTTCCTGTTATCTTCTTACTGACAGGCAGGCTTGTCTTGTTACAGTATTTTGAAGAAAATTACTGGTGTTCTTTTGATCCTATTAGTACCACAGTCAGGCAGCTAGACTATTTACATTTAGTGCAGTGCGTCCTGCTCACAGTGTTCAGCTAGATCCGTTCCTGTTATCTTCTTACTGACAGGCAGGCTTGTCTTGTTACAGTATTTTGAAGAAAATTACTGGTGTTCTTTTGATCCTATTAGTACCACAGTCAGGCAGCTAGACTATTTACATTTAGTGCAGTGAGTCCTGCTCACAGTGTTCAGCTAGATCCGTTCCTGTTCTCTTCTTACTGACAGGCAGGCTTGTCTTGTTACAGTATATAAAGCTACCTGAAGAAAATTACTGGTGTTCTTTTGATCCTATTAGTACCACAGTCAGGCAGCTAGACTATTTACATTTAGTGCAGAGCGTCCTGCTCACAGTGTTCTGCTAAACCTACAAGTTAGTGGGGTGCGTCCTGCTCACAGTGTTCAGCTAGATCCGTTTCTGTTATCTTCTTACTGACAGGCAGGCTTGTCTTGTTACAGTAAATACAGCTACCTGAAGAAAATTGCTTGTGTTCTTTTGATCCTATTAGTACCACAGTCAGGCAGCTAGACTATTTACAGTTAGTGCAGTGCGTCCTGCTCACAGTGTTCTGCTAAACCTACAAGTTAGTGGGGTGCGTCCTGCTCACAGTGTTCAGCTAAACCTACAAGTTAGTGGGGTGCATCCACCTCACAGTGTTCAGCTAAACCTACAAGCTAGTGGGGTGCGTCCTGCTCACAGTGTTCAGCTAGATCCGTTTCTGTTATCTTTTTACTGACAGGCAGGCTTGTCTTGTTACAGTAAATACAGCTACCTGAAGAAAATTGCTGGTGTTCTTTTGATCCTATTAGTACCACAGTCAGGCAGCTAGACTATTTACAGTTAGTGCAGTGCGTCCTGCTCACAGTGTTCTGCTAAACCTACAAGTTAGTGGGGTGCGTCCTGCTCACAGTGTTCAGCTAAACCTACAAATTAGTGGGGTGCGTCCACCTCACAGTGTTCAGCTAAACCTACAAGCTAGTGGGGTGCGTCCTGCTCACAGTGTTCAGCTAGATCCGTTTCTGTTATCTTCTTACTGACAGGCAGGCTTGTCTTGTTACAGTAAATACAGCTACCTGAAGAAAATTGCTGGTGTTCTTTTGATCCTATTAGTACCACAGTCAGGCAGCTAGACTATTTACAGTTAGTGCAGTGCGTCCTGCTCACAGTGTTCTGCTAAACCTACAAGTTAGTGGGGTGCGCCCTGCTCACAGTGTTCAGCTAAACCTACAAGTTAGTGGGGTGCGTCCACCTCACAGTGTTCAGCTAAAGCTACCTGTAGAAGGTTGGTGGTGTTCTCATACTACAGGCAGGCAGTTGATTTTGATAGCTGCAGTATCAGTACAGATATATATATATATATATATATATATATATATATATATATATATCCCAGCTTAGTGCAGCTACAGGCCATTAGTATGTCTGGAACGCCAAGAAGGAGAGGCAGACAGTCACAAGCCAATAAGAGAGGGCAAGCAGGCTCTGTGTCTAGTGCTGGTCGTGGAGACGGTGCATCCTCATCAGCACGTGGCCATGGGACACACTTGGCCTTTTTTTCGGCAGCTGGCCATGTTGAGCCGCAACATGCGGAAGACTTGGTCGAGTGGATGACCAAGCCGTCCTCATCCTCCTCATCCTCCTCATCCTCTCTCACCCATGCCCAGGGTACTTTGTCTGGCAAAGCAGCGGCCTCTTCCCTCGGCTCAATGTCATCAGTGACTCCTTCCCTAGCCCCACCATGTCCTCCTGAGGAGTCCCTCGAACTGTTTGACCACAGTGTTGGGTACATGCTCCAGGAGGATGCCCAGCGTTTGGAAGGCTCTGATGATGATACTGAGCTCGATGAAGGCAGTAACATGAGCACGGACAGAGGGGGTGCCCAAGAAGGACAGCAATCTGGCAGTCATGCTCCCCCTGCTGCAGCATACTGCCAGGTTTGCTCCAGTGATGAGGAGGGAGGGGATGATGAGGTCACTGACTCAACGTGGGTGCCTGATAGGAGAGAGGAGGAGGAGGAGGAGGAGGAGGCGGCACATCACCAACGAGGCAGGATGCCCTCCAGGGGCCAGCCTAAGGGCAGCACATTGACTGCATCACACCCCAAAGCTCCACATGTGCAGTGCGCTGCAGTCTCTGCGCGTTATTCAAAAAGTTCTTTGGTGTGGGCCTTTTTTGAGACGAGTGCATCAGATCGCACCGCTGCTATTTGCAACATATGTCTCAAGCGTATCTCGCGTGGCCAAAACATCTCCCGCTTGGGTACCACATGCTTGACCAGAGATATGCTGACCTGCCATGCAGTTCGTTGGCAAGCGTATCTAAAAGACCCACACCAAAGAACAAAGAGGACCTCTCCTTGCTCCTCATCAGCTGAGATTTCCAACCCCACTAGACCTTCAGTCCTCTCTGAGACCTGCACTGAGAGGAATGAAGGTGTAGAATTAGGTGTGTCACAGCCAAGTACTTGTGGGCAATCTGATTTTGGTACACCGACATCAGATTGTACCAGGCAAATTTCCCTGCCCCAGCTGCTGCACCGCCGAAAGAAGTTTGCTCCCAGCCATCCACATGCCCAGTGGTTGAATGCTAGCTTGGCAAAATTGCTAGCACTTCAACTGCTGCCTTTTCAGTTGGTAGACTCTGCCCCCTTCCGTGAGTTTGTGGAATGTGCGGTTCCTCAGTGGCAGGTACCCAAACGCCACTTTTTCTCACGGAAGGCGATTCCGGCTCTCTACCAGCATGTGGAAGGCAATGTCCATGCCTCGCTGGACAGGGCGGTCAGCGGTAAGGTGCATATTACCGCTGACTCATGGTCCAGCAGGCATGGACAGGGACGTTACCTAAGTTTCACGGCGCATTGGGTGACTCTGCTGGCAGCTGGGAAGGATGCAGGACAAGGTGCAGTAGTGTTGGAGGTTGTTCCGCCACCACGCCTCCAAAATGCTAATGATTGTGACACACCTCTCTCCTCCACCCCCTCCTCTTCTTCTTCTTCCATGGCCTCTTCCTCGGAACCAGCGGTGCTCCGTAGTCGTTCAAGGGGCTACGCAAGTACGCAGGCCAAAAGATGCCATGCGGTGCTTGAGCTGGTGTGCTTGGGGGACAGGAGCCACACTGGGGCAGAGGTTCTGTCAGCTCTGCAGGGGCAGGTTCAGAGGTGGTTGACGCCACGCCAACTTAAGGCAGGAATGGTGGTTTGCGACAATGGCACCAACCTCCTCTCTGCCCTCCGACAGAGACAAATGACCCATGTGCCCTGTTTGGCTCACGTCCTTAACTTGGTGGTGCAGCGGTTCTTGGGCAGGTACCCGGGCTTACAGGATGTCCTGAGGCAGGCCAGGAAAGTCTGTGTGCATTTCCGCCGGTCATATAATGCCAGTGCTCGGCTGACGGACCTCCAAAAGGAGTTTAACCTGCCCAAGAACCGCCTAATCTGTGACATGCCCACCAGGTGGAACTCAACGTTGGCCATGCTGCAGCGGCTGCACATGCAGCAGAGGGCCATCAATGAGTACCTGTGCGACTATGGCACCAGGACAGGGTCAGGGGAGCTTGGTTTTTTTTCCCCACGCCAGTGGGCCATGATCAGGGATGCATGCACTGTCCTGTCACCATTTGAGGAGGCCACGAGGATGGTGAGCAGTGACAGTGCATGCATCAGTGACACTGTCCCCCTTGTCCACCTGTTGGAGCACACGCTGCGTGGAATAATGGACAGGGCACTTGAGGCAGAACAGAGGCAGGAAGAGGAGGACTTCCTTAGCTCTCAAGGCCCCCTTTATCCAGACAGTGTTCCTGCGTGCCCGCCGATCACACAGGAAGAGGACGAGGAGGAGGAGGAGGAGGAGGAGGAGGAAGATTGTGTCAGTATGGAGGTGGAGCCTGGCACTCAGCATCAGCAGCAGTCTTTAAGGGATCAGTCCCAAGAAACACATGGACTTGTACGTGGCTGGGAGGAGGTGGCTGCGGACCATGTCGTCCTTAGTGACCCAGAGGACTCCGGACCGAATGCCTCAGCAAACCTACGCTGCATGGCCTCCCTGATCCTGCAAAGCCTGCGTAAGGATCCTCGTATTCGTGGTATCAAGGAGAAGGACCAATACTGGCTGGCAACCCTCCTTGATCCACGTTACAAGGGTAAGGTTGCGGACCTTATCTTGCCATCGCAGAGGGAGCAGAGGATGAAACATCTTCGGGAGGCCTTGCAGAAAGGTCTGTGCAACGCGTTCCCAGAGACTGGGAGGTTACAAACTCCTGTTTCT
Source organism: Aquarana catesbeiana (assembly GCF_042186555.1). NCBI lineage: Eukaryota > Metazoa > Chordata > Amphibia > Anura > Ranidae > Aquarana > Aquarana catesbeiana. Next base: position 43,310,860 of record NC_133325.1, read on the forward strand.
GGACAACGTGTTGCTGAGGCTTCGGTCAGTCAAAGAAGGAGCGGTGGAGAAGGTGGCCGTCTGACCGATGCGTTCAGACAATTTTTTGGTCCGCAGCCCCAAGGTATGATCGGTTCCAGCAACCATCGCCAGCGTCTGTTTTACATGGTGCAGGAATACCTAGGGGCAAGATCAGACTTGGACACCTTTCCCACCGAAAATCCTCTGGGTTACTGGGTCTTGAGGATGGATCACTGGCCAGAGCTTGCACAGTATGCAATTGAGCTACTGGCCTGTCCTGCATCCAGCGTTCTTTCGAAACGCACATTCAGTGCTGCTGGAGGCGTGGTAACCGATCACAGGGTGCGTCTGTCCACTGACTCGGTCGATCGACTGACCTTCATAAAAATGAATCAGTCTTGGATCACCACCAGCTACCAAGCACCTGATGCTGATGTAACCGAATAATTTTTTTTGAAATCTCAGATCCCTTCAAAGACTGCCTATGCTGATGCTGAGTGACTATCCCTGAGTAATTATCCTCTTCCTCCTCAATCATCACGCTGATAGCTTGTAAGAACATTTTTGGTTCTGGGCGCCACCACCAGTGCCTAAGGCACAATTTTTCAGCCCCTGTTTAACAGGGGCGTGTAATTACAATTTTTGATGTAATACTTTGCAGCAGGGCTCGTTCCTGCATTCCAACTAGAGTGTTTGTGAGGGGTTGCAGTGTTGTGGCACCAGCACCAGTGCCTAAGGCCCATTTTTTCTGCCCCTGTTTAACAGGGGCGTGTAATTACAATTTTTGATACAATACTTTGCAGCAGGGCTCGTTCCTGCGTTCCAACTAGAGTGTCTGTGAGGGGTTGCAGTGTTGTGGCACCAGCACCAGTGCCTAAGGCCCATTTTTTCTGCACCTGTTTAACAGGGGCGTGTAATTACAATTTTTGATGCAATACTTTGCAGCAGGGCTCGTTCCTGCGTTCCAACTAGAGTGTCTGTGAGGGGTTGCAGTATTGTGGCACCAGCACCAGTGCCTAAGGCCCAATTTTTCAGCCCTTGTTTAACAGGGGCGTGTAATTACAATTTTTGATGCAATACTTTGCAGCAGGGCTCGTTCCTGCGTTCCAACTAGAGTGTCTGTGAGGGGTTGCAGTGTTGTGGCACCAGCACCAGTGCCTAAGGCCTAATTTTTCAGCTCCTGTTCAACAGGGGCATGTAATTACAATTCTTGATCTAATATTTCACAGCAGGGCCCTGTGAGGGCTTACAGTGTTGTGGCCACAGCAACACCTAAGGCCCAAATTTCTGCTGAGTATATAGGGCAGGACCCTACTTTCAAACAACTAACTTACAAACGACTCCTACTTGCAAACGGAAGGAGACAACAGGAAGTGAGATGAAATCTACCCCTAGGAAGGGAAATTCTCTCCTGTAAGAGTTAATATGGGAAAAACATTTCTCCTTTCCACTGATGCTTTCCAATCCATTGGGACAAAAAGTGAGGTGAAATCTTCTGAAGAGGAGGAAAGACAGCAAAACAAATGTTACAGGGGTGATAACCCTTCCCTATGTTTTCCAAAAAGCTTAAAAAAGATTTTTTGGCTGGAGCTAAACACGTTAAAAATGTACCCGTTCAAAATTACAAAGAGATTCTACTTAACAACAAACCTACAGTCCCTGTCTTGTTTGCACCGCCTGTATACTGCTGTTCAGAGTATATAGGGCCTGGTGGCCCCACACCTTTCCTTATTTTAATTTGGGTGTGGGGTTCCCCTTAATATCCATACAAGACCCAAAGGGCCTGGTAATGGACTGGGGGGTACCCATGCCGTTTGTCTCACTGATTTTCATCCATATTGCCAGGACCCGACATTACATTAAACCCGCAAGCAGTTTTAAATGAGATTTTTTCCTTTAAAAATGACATTTGGTGCAGGGACTGTTCTAAACACGGGAAACACGCGTCACTTTACAGGCATACTATAGACACCCCTCAGGTACGATATTTAAAGGAATATTTCACTTTTTTTTTTTTTTACTTTAAGCATCATTAAAATCACTGCTCCCGAAAAAACGGCCGTTTTTAAAAGTTTTTTTTGCATTGATACATGTCCCCTGGGGTAGGACCCGGGTCCCCAAACCCTTTTTAGGACAATACCATGCAAATTAGTTTTTAAAATGAGCACTTTTGATTTCGAACGTTCGAGTCCCATAGACGTCAATGGGGTTCTAACGTTCGTGCGAACTTTCGGTCCGTTCGCAGGTTCTGGTGTGAACCGAACCGGGGGGTGTTCGGCTCATCCCTAACCCTGACCTTTGGCGTGTCCCCGACCATCCCTGTTTGCCTGTGATCCTGAACCTTGGCGTGAACTCTGTTGTCCTTGTCTGCTTGTGGCCCCGACCTTGGCTTGTCCCTTACTTTCCTTGTTGTTCCAGCCTGCTGCCTCCTTCCTCTTCTCCTGTAGTCTACTGTGAGCGTGAGCTGTGAGACCCGTACTCTCGTGAGGAGTGAGCCCTACATTTGTGTCTCACCTACAAGCAAACCGTCTATTACCTTCGCCAACTAATACGCAGCTTGACTGCCTTAAGTTCTTTTGGAACTTTTCCTTTTTACCTTCATCAAGTGTTAATGCATTTATCCTGGCTGTTCTAATTAGGCACCTTAGTTGCAAATCTTCAGTTCACTCTACTTTAAAAAGGCGATGCATAATATACAATATGTTGGACATTTCCCAACCTATCTACGCAACGCCTCTCAGTGTGACATCTACAACTTCACTCGTTCATAAGCTTATTCTCAGTATCGGCACTAGGGATGGGCCGAACAGACCCAAATATCGAACCCCATTAAAGTCAATGGGACCCGAACCTCAAAAATCAAAAGTGCCAATTTTGAAGGCTTATATGAAGACTTATATGCAAGTAATTGGGCATACAATGGTTATACTACTTACTACTCTTGTACACCTTATTCTGGACCTGCACATAAAAGGTTGGGAGGACTGGGGACTACAGCGGATAGACAATGTTTACTCGAATGGGGCCCCTATCACTCCAGATAAGACCATATCCAAATTCAAACTACCCAACTCAGTATATTTTACATTGCGCCGTGCATACAGCTTCTTATTATCTTCCCTCTTCCATTAATCACGATACACTCCAAAATTTGGCAATACTACTGAAACACCCTTAAGTCAGTAAGAGGGACATCTCTCATCTACAGATTACTGCAAGACAAAATGACCTTCCACAAAACAAACTCAATGACAACATGGGAAACGGATCCAAAAGCCTCTTTCCCTAGTCAAAAGTGGACGAGAGCTATTAGATACACATACTCCACCACGCACTGTGTGAACCATTGGGAGCTAGCACTTAAGATAACACACCAATGGTACCTCACCCCCTACAGGTTAGCGTCCATCTATAAAACAAGTTCATCACTATGCTTGCGTGGATGTGGCTCCATGGGTACCCTTGTGCATATCCTTTGGGCATGTAATAGCATTCGTAGTTTCTGGCGGAAAAACATTTCAACTTATTTCATAAGTTACCGGTATTATTACCCCCACAAACCCAGCTTTAGCCCTACGATATAATAGCCAATATCTTACTCTCAGCCAAGTTAATTCTCACTAGGCATTGGAAACAAGACCTAGCTCCTAATCCGTCAGAGGTTACGAAAGTTACCCAACAACATTACTTGTACAAATAATCCTTGATTCCACATCTAAGTTCTTCCGGTGCCTTTGAACACCTATGGGGACCGTGGGTTACCAGGTATCCACCTTAGGATCCAGGTTACCCTTGGTACAAGTTAAGCGCTGTTAATGTTAATTTTACTATTAAAGTTTGTGTATGTTCAATTATAATACATTTTACGCTGCCTTACTATCTATGGTTTAGATAACCATGATCCTATTGATGTGGCTGTACTTAAATAAATGCCTTGTAATTGATCATGGAAGTAAGTTTGCCTAAGCACTTCCTACTACCTTCATCTTTGTTACACTTGTTGAATTTAATGGTATTCTAATGTGTATACTACAACTAGTGGCTGCGACCGCAAACCATTAAATGTCTATTTTTTAACTTATTAAAAAAATAAAAACTATTGAATTGAAAAAAAAAAAAAGTTATTCTGTGATTTGTCCCTTTTACAAGGCACTGACATTATGGCTCTAGTAAAAAAGCTATTTTAATGCAGGGTAATAAGCAAAAAAAAATAAATGTGATTTTATTTATGAACAGTTGAAAAAATAAATAAAACATAATATGCTGTATGTATAAAGCTAAGGGAAAAAGGCATCGGGGGAGAAGGCAATGAAAGTAATTAAAGTGTTTTTTTACCTTCATGCATTCTACAGTGCCTTGAAAAAGTATTCATACCCCTTGAAATTTTCCACATTTTGTCATGTTACAACCAAAATCTTAAATTTATTTTATTGGGATTTTATGGCACAACTGCAAACCTACCAAGACATGGCCGTCCACCTAAACTGACAGGCCAGGCAAGGAGAGCATTCATCAGAAAAGCATCTAAGAGGCCCATGGTAACTCTGGAGGAGCTGCAGAGATCCACAGCTCAGGTGGGAGAATCTGTCCACAGGACAACTATTAGTCGTGCTCTCCACAAATCTGACCTTTATGGAAGAGTGACAAGAAGAAAGACATTGTTGAAAGAAAACCATAAGAAGTCCTGTGTGCAGTCTGCGAGAAGCCATTTGGGGGACACAGCAAACATGTGGAAGAAGGTGCTCTGGTCAGATGAGACCAAAATGTAACCTTTTGGCCTAAAAGCAAAACGCTATGTTTGGTGGAAAACTAACACTGTACATTACCCTGAACACACCATCCCCACCGTGAAACATGGTGGTGGCAGCATCATGTTGTGGGGATGCTTTTCTTCAGCAGGGACAGGGAAGCTGGTCAGAGTTGATGGGAAGATAGATGGAGCCAAACACAGGGCAATCTTAGAAGAAAACCTGTTATGCCGCGTACACACGAGTGGACTTTTCGACCGGACTGGTCCGACGGACTTTCCAGCGGACTTTCGATGGACTTTTGACGGACTTCCGACTGACTTTTTAACGAACGGACTTGCCTACACACGATCACACCAAAAGTTTGACGGATACGTGATGACGTACATCGGACTAAAATAAGGAAGTTGATAGCCAATAGCTGCCCTAGCGTCATTTTTTGTCCGTCGGACTAGCATACAGATGAGCGGATTTCTGGGTCTGGCGGAGTTACGACGTAAAGATTTGAAGCATGTTCCAAATCTAAAGTCCATCAGATTTTCGACTGGAAAAGTCAGCTGAAGGTCCGATGAAGCCCACATACGATCAGATTGTCCGCCGGACTCGGTCCGTCGGACCAGTCCGATAGAAAAGTCTGCTCGTGTGTACGCTGCATTAGAGTCTGCAAAAGACTTGAGACTGGGGTGGAGGTTCACCTTCCAGCAGGACAACGACCCTAAACATACAGACAGAGCTACAATGGAATGGTTTAGATCAAAGCATATTCATGTGTTAGAATTGCCCAGTTAAAGTCCTGACCTAAATTCAATTGAGAATCTGTGGCAAGACTTGAAAATTGCTGTTCACAGACGCTCTCCATCCAATCTGACAGAGCTTGAGATATTTTGCAAAGAAGAATGGGCAAAAATGGCACTTTCTAGATGTGCAAAGCTGGTAGAGACATCCCCAAAAAGACTTGCAGCGAAAGGGGGTACTACAAAGTATTGACTCAGGGGGGCTGAATACAAATGTACCCCACACTTTTCACATATTTATTTGTAAAAAATGTTGAAAACCATTTATCATTTTCCTTCCACTTCACAATTATGTGCCACTTTGTGTTGGTCTATTACATAAAATCCCAAATAAATACATTTACGTTTTTGGTTGTAACATGACAAAATGTGGAAAATTTCAAGAGGTGTACTTTTTTGAGCCACTGAATGCACAAAGGTAAAAAACCTTCTGTGCACAGCAGCCCCCCCAACCCCCCAATACTTACCTGAGCTCCTTCTTGATCTAGCGATGTCCACGAGAGCCTTGCTTCTCCGTGAACTAGCACTCCTGATTGGCTTTTGGCAGCAGCGGGAGCCTTTGAGCCAGTGAGCCAATCAGGAGACACAGGGGGGGCAGGTAGAGCCCTGGCTCTGTGTGTGAATGGACATACAGAGCCGTGGTTTGGGAGCGTGCCGTCTTAGGTGCCCCCACAGCAAACTTCTTGCTGTGGGAGCACCCGGAAGGAGGGAGGGGCAAGGAGAGCTGGCATGGGATGGCAGAAAATGAGGATCTGCTCTGTGCAAAACCATTGCAACAAAGCTTTAACCCCTTCGACGCTATAGCCGAATGACAGCTACAATGCGGACCTACTTTTCCTGGGAGGCCGTCAATAGATATCTTCCCCTTTGCACGCACGCTGTGATCACCGAGTCAATGAGACTCGGGCGATCACAGATCAAAGTAAGGGGCCGTTTCCGGCCCCTTACCACATGATCAGCTGTCAGCCAATGACAGCTGATCACGTGATGTAAACAGAGGATCGGTAATCGATTGTGAGGAGAAAAAAAAGCAGATCACCGGCTTCTGTGCAAGGGACATCGGTCCCGAAGGAGAGGATGCACAGCCATCTCATCTGTGCCCACCAGTGCAGCCTGCCAGTGCCACCTGCCAGTGCTCACAGTGCCACAAATCAGTGCCCACCAGTGCATAACAGTGCCAGCATCAGTGTCACCTATCAATGCCCACCAGTGGTGCCAATCAGTGCCTCATCAGTGCCACCTAGCAGTGCTGCCTATCAGTGTCACCTACGAGTGCCGATCAGTGCCCATCACTGCCACCCATCAGTGCTACCTATTAGTGCCCTTCATTGCCACCTATCAATGCCCTTCAGTGCCGCCCATCAGTGCCACCCATCAATGCCACCTCTCAGTGCCCATCAATGCCACCTATCAGTGCCCACCAGTGCCACCTCATCAGTGCCCACCAGTGCCGCCTATCAGTGCCCATCAGTGCTGCCTATCAGTGCCCATCAATGCAGCCTATCGGTGCCCATCAGTGCAGCCTATCAGTCCCCATCAGTGCAGCCTATCAGTCGCAATCAGTGCAGCCTCATCAGCGTACATCAATGAAGGAGAAAAATTACCTGTTTGCAAAATTTAATAACAAAATATAAAGCAGTTTTGTATTTTTTTTCGGTCTTTTTTATTTTATTTAACAAAAAATAAAAAACCCAGACGTGATCAAATACCACCAAAAGAAAGCTCTATTTGTGGGGAAAAAATGATACAAATTTGTTTTGGGTACAGTTTTATATGACCGCGCAATTGTCGTTCAAAGAGTGACAGCGCTAGAAGCTGAAAATTGGTCTAGGGAGGAGGGAGGTTTAAGTGCCCAGTAAGCAAGTGGTTAATAGCACTTTATGTTTGAAAACTTGTATTTCATTGTTTTGTAAGGTTAGCATTTCAAAACAAGCACTAATTTATGAATAATGGCTACAAATGTAGCTTTTAGACCCGGTTCACACTGCCGCGACTTTTCATGCGACTTGAGAATTCTCAAGTCGCATGACAAGACACGCCCCATCAACAGCAATGGAACCGTTCTACCGCTCCGACTTAGAAAAAGGTTCCTGCACTACTTTTGGTGTGACTTCAACATGAGTTGCATTGCTTTCTGTTAAAGAAGTAGTAAGCAAGCCACGATGAAGTCCCGCAGGGATGTCAGATTCAAAGTCGTGCGAAAGACATGCAAATTTGAAGCTGCGGCAGTGTGAACAAGGGCTTATTCATAAATTAATGAGCTGCAGAACTTTGACAATTAAGTACTGTAAACTATACTGGGAGATTGGCTCCCCCAGTGTAATCAGTGGGACTTGGTTGTCCATGTGATGACTGTCCTCTACCCAGTACCAGGACAGGTTCACCTATGGCCCAGGGCAATTCTGATTGTGGTCAATTTAGAACATGTCTTATCTTTATTATTTCTTTGTCTGGAAAAATTTAATTGGCAGCTAAAAAGCTGTCTATGCTAAAAGGCCCTGGTAGGAAAAAAAAAAGACAAATTTGTGATTATTATTATTTTACCATTTTTTTTATCAAGCACAGCAAAAAGCTTAAGAGCTCTGCCATGGCAACAAAGCAAACGTGAAGAATAAGAAAGCACTCTTGCTGTATGTCTTCACTCCAGTCATGGAGTCTTGCTGAGAGCTATATATTATGTACTAATATCCACATAGAGGTCTTGATGGGAGGCTCCGCTATACTCCCACACACCTGCACATGTTACCTGCTGTATAGTCAACATCTGTGTCTAAAGTGTGGTAATACTATCATCGTGTAAACTGGCAGACCGTGCCGAATAAAAGCTTGGAGCATTTTGCAAGAATGTTATCAACTAGATTTCTGAGCAAAGTTCAACCTTAAAAAATGAATTGGAAAGTCGGAGAAAAATAGGAAATGTATATACTATGAGAACATTTCTTACTTCATACCATTCTGAAGTAGAGTTGTATGAGCATTATGTTCTTTTTCCTCTTTAGTTTCTTTTCTTTCAATAATTCTTCCTTTCTCACTTTGCACCCACTTCCTAGACTTCCTTTCTTCTTTACCTTTCCTTTCTCTGCCTTATTCTTCCCCAGAGCCCTTCTGCCTTCTTTAATTTCCTTCATTGCATCCTTCCTCTCTTACTTCCCATCCTATCCCACTTTACCCCTCCATACTTTTTTTATGCCTCCCTTCTACTTTTCCCTTTTCCTTTCCCTTCCCCTTCTCCTTTCCATTTCCTCTTTCCTTTTTCCTTTACCTTCTCCTTTTCCCTCTCCTTTTCCTTCTCCTTTTTCTTCTCCTTTTCCTTCTCCTTCTCCTTCTCCTTCCCCTTTTCCTTCTCCTTCTCCTCCTCCTTTTCCTTTCCCTTCCCCTTTTCCTTTCCCTTTTCCCTTTTTCCTTTTTGCTTTTCCCTTATCTACCTTTACCTTTGCCCTTATCTACCTTTTCCTTTTCTTTCCCTGTCCTTTATTTGCCTTTCCCGTCCCTTTCCCGTATTTTCCTTTCCTGTATTTTCCTTTCCCATATTTTACCTTCCCTTCCTTTCCCATATTTTCCTTTCCTGTATTTTACCTTCTCTTCCTTTCCCTTTCCTATATTTTCCTTTCCCCTTTCCTTCATTTTAGCCTTTCCCTCTCATTTCCCACCCTACCTCACTACCCACCATCTTTTATTCTTCTTTCCTTTCTTTAAGTTCGGTTTCTTTCATTCATTCAATCCACCCTTATGCCCCGTACACACGATCGGAAATTCGGCCAGCAAAAGACCGATGAGAGCTTTTGGTCAGAAAATGCAACCGCGTGTATGCTCCATCGGACTTTTGCTGGTCGAATTCCCGCCAGCAAAAGATTGAGAGCAGGTTCTCAATTTTTCGGTCGGAAAAAGTTCAGATCGGAAATTCCGATCGTCCGTACAAATTCCGACACGCAAAATTCCTAGCGCATGCTCGGAAACAATTCGACGCATGCTCGGAAGCATTGAATTTATTTTTCTCGGCTCGTCGTAGTGTTGTACCGTTCTTGACGGTTGAAAGTTTAGCAAACTTTTGTGTGACCATGTGTATGCAAGGCAAGCTTGAGCGGAATCCCGTCGGAAAAACCACCCAAGTTTTTTCCGATGGAAAATCTGCTTGCGTGTACGGGGCATTACTATTATTTTCTTTCTTTCCTTATTTTTTCAGCTCCTCTGTCCCTTATTTCCTTTCTACTCCCCTGCCTCCCCTCTTTTCTTTCTACCTTACCCCCCCCATCCTCCTTTTATCTTTCCCTCTTTTCCTCCCTCCCTTTCCCATCCTCACCCCCTCCATTCCTTCTTTCCTCTTTCCCTAATCTCTTCCCTACTCTTCTTCTTCCCCCATCCATTTTCTCCTCCTTAATTGCTTTCTCCTTCCCTCCCTTTCCTCCCTTGCCTTTCCCCTTCCTTCCTTATAGTCTTTGAGATCATTTATTTGAGATCTATTTGTTTTTAATAGTAAACTTTGTGGAAGGAAAGAGAGAATTTCCTCTTCTGTTCTCATAGCAGCGGTAATATATGCACAGCCTGCTTCTGAATATATTTAGCAAGATGCTTGTAACTGCTAATAACCATCTTTTGTACTGACGCCTAGAAAAGGTCCGCCAAGGTTAACATTTGTGAAACTCAAGTGGTCACAGCCAACTCTGGAAAACTTTTTCAATAAAGTATATTACATGAAATCCAGCGTGTTTATCTGGGGGGATTTGACTGCTAAAATTTGATGATATTTTGGTTGTATATAATCACGCAAAAAAAAAAAAAACACTGTAAAGTAGAAATACAGCACATCTCCAGAATTTCTACTAAATTAAGTTTCTTATCAGACTTGTTTAACAATCTCATAATAACCAATAACAGGTGGCAGAATATTATTTTTTTCCAATTCGTTTTGTGCGATTATTCTGCAAAATGATGAAGTCGGATTGCTGTCCTACAAAATGATGTGTAGATTCTCCTCCATTTTGAAATAGGATGTGGTTCAGGTTTGAGGGTAGTCCTTTGGGTTCCAGATCCACCATCCCAGTGAATTTTTGTGCATGGGACATTTTGGACATTTTTTTTTTAACCATAAGGCACCACATAGCTCTTGTCAGGGCTGGGCTCAGCCCTTCCTTCTCTGAGCTGGCCGCTCAGCTGTTGGCTAATTGCCAGCTCCTATCTCTCTCCACAGTTACTCAGCTGTTGATGATATCCTGCTCATCAGTCCTGCCTACTTAAGCTGTCCAGTCCAGAGGATCTCTACCTTCACCTTGGTCAACATCACAGAAACGTTCTCCTGCGATCCTGTTCAAGACTTGCTTTGCTGACATCCTTTCTGGCTCCAGATCCCGCTTGCTGTTCCACTACATTGATCCCTGACTTCTGGCTTGGTTGACTATCCGTTCCGGTTACTGAACTTTGGCTAACTGTACTTCTGTCTCGGTCTGATTTTATGGTTTCTGACAGCTTTTGATCTATGGCCAGCAGGCTTAGAAGGGCCAATAGGGGAGCTTTTGAAAAAGCCATCCCCTCACTATAAAAAGGGAGGGATAAAGCAGCCATAGCATCAGTGAATTCAAAGCTGATGTGGGGAAAGAATAGGAAAAGATTACAAATTATATAGGCAGATTAGAAACATAGAAAAGTGATGGCAGAAAAAGTAGTCCATCGAGTCTGCCCCTTTTCTGTGTTTTTGTTTGTTTTTTTGTTTTTTGTATGCTTTTTTTTTTTTGTTAGTTTTTTTCGATAACTTTTTTTCTGAGTATACATCTATGTTTGTCCCAAGCATGTTTGAAGCCATTTACTGTTGACTTTCTCACTACCTCTGCTGGAAGTTTATTCCAAACATCAACTACCCTTTCAGTAAAATAATACTTTCTGAAATGTGTTTAGAACTTCCCTCCAGTTAGTTTGAGGTCAACAATATACAAATACATAGTAGGATTTTAAATACCCCTCCAGTAGACACACAAGTACAACAAATGGTATTTAAAAATATATCCAAATCTTTATTTCATGCAATAAAAAGGCTCAATAAAAACATACTGATGGGGAAATTGCATATTATTATTTCCTTATTAATAATGTGGCTCACTAATGCATTTAAAATTTTCAAATCTTGGTTAAAGTGGTTGTAAAGTCAGAAGGTTTTTTATCTTAATGCATTCTATGCGGGGCCATTGGCTCCCGCGGCTGTCAATTAAAGTCAGTTAGTCAATCAGGAGAAAGAGGGGGTGGGCCTGAACCGCAGCTCTGTGTCTGAATAAACACACGGAGCTGTGACTCGGTTTGGGTGCCCCCCTAGCAAGCTGCTTGCTGTAGGGGCACTCAACTGGAGGGAGGGGCCAGGAGAGCCGAAGAGGGACCCAAGAAGAGGAGGATCCAGGTTGTTCTGTGCAAATCCACTGGTTAGAGGAGGTAAGTATAACATGTTTGTTATTTTTCTAGAAAAAAAACAAGACTTTACAATCACTTTAAGGAGGCCATATAAGGACATAACCATGGCTTAACCTTATACAAAAGGAATGTTATTGTTAATCGACCAAGTCCTTGAGGGAGGGAGCAAAGGGAGTTGGCTTGGAGGTTGTCTATTCCTTATACACAAGTCTAAATACCACAGCCCAAACTGGAATAAGTTAGTCTCATCCAGAGCTGCATCATGAAATATGCAAGTGTTTGGTCTGATTACCTGGCCACACCTTTATGGGGGGACTCCGTGGCAAAACAGCATCTTTAGTTAACCACTTCAGCTCCGGAAGGATTTGCCCTCTTCATGACCAGGCCATTTTTTGCGATACGGCACTGCGTTGCTTTAACTGACAATTGCGCGGTCATGCGACATTGTACCCAAACCAAATGTATGTCCTTTTTTTCCCCACAAATAGAGCTTTCTTTTGGTGGTATTTGATCACCTCTGCATTTTTTATTTTTTGTGCAATAAACAAGGAAAGAGCGACAAATTTGCAAAAAACACAATATTTTGTAGTTTTTTCTATAATAAATATCCCCAATTTAAAAAAAAAAAAGACACATTTCTTCCTCAGTTTAGGCCGACATGTATTCTACATATTTTTGGTAAAAAAAAAATCGCAATAAGCGTATATTGATTGGTTTGCGCAAAACTTATAGCGTCTACAAAATAGGGGATAGATTTATTTTTTTAATATTTTATTATTATTTTTTTTTACTAGTAATGGCGGCGATCTGCGATTTTTATCAGGACTGCTACATTGCAGCAGACAGATCGGACACTTTTGATACTATTTTGGGACCATTGACATTTATACAGCGATCAAAGCTAAAAATAGCCATTGATTACTATACAAATGACATTGGCAGGGAAGGGGTTAACATTAGGGGGCGATCAAGGGGTTAACTGTGCTCCCTGGGTGTGTTCTAACTGTAGGGGGGATGAGACTGACTAGGGGAAAGAGAGGGATCGGTGTTCATACTTAATATGAACACACGATCTGTCTCCTCTCCCCTGAGAGAATCGGGATTTTGTGTGTTTACACACACAGATCCCGGTTCTTGCTCTGTCACGAGCGATCACGGGTGCCCGGCGGTCATCGCGCCTACTGGGCACACACACCGCTCCGGGGACATGCGCCGGGCGCTTACGGACGCCTGCTGCGTCGTCTTAAAGGAGCGATGTGCAGTATAACTGTGACGGCTGGTCGGCTAGTGGTTAAGTATTCTTGTCATATTTTCTAATATTATCTGTATCCGTCATTGCTTTTAATAAATGTTATACTTTGAAGTATTTGTGTGTTCTCTCTTTGAATATATTGAATACAACACCAAACACGTGACAAAACACATAAATCATATATGCATGGACATTGATGCTACCAATCATAATCCACTATGGGGATGAAAGATGCATAGCATGGAAATATAGGTTGATGCATTTCGCAGAGGCATCCGCTTCCTCGGGACCTTCTATCTCATATTGTAAAGGAAATTTGTAAGTTCTGTATATAATTGTATTCTATTTTGTATGTATTGCACACTGCCCTCACTGTGCACACGGCACTAATAATGTTTTCATTACATGTTTGCATTCTTTCATGTTTTGAGTCCTGATTAGAATTAACCTGCCTATGTTACGCCCCTTGTTACCATAAACGTTCAATTGTAATATTAATGTGATCCCTACATAATGATGTGTATAAAAACCTTCAATTGCTTCATAATAAAGCAGGACAGTTATTTGGAAAGATGCGGAGTGTATCTTTTGTGTCTGTTCCCTACTGCAGTAGTTATTATTAATTTGGAACCACTAATCAATACGAGGATAGGAGTTGCCTATCTATAAATTCCCATGTCAGATGGTGAGCTTTGCCTAGGAGGGGATTTGCAGGTGACCCTAAGAATCCGAAACGAGGAGCTTGAGATGATCCCGGGAATTTCTGATAATCAGCCGGCTGAGGTAAGCCTTTTGCTTACATTTGAGTTATCAGACTTTCTTGATCGGTAAGGCATTTTCGGGACAGAGGGTACCTATGTTACTCCTCTTAATTCGAACTGTATTGATTGGTGGTTATATGTTATGTTGTCACTGTCTACTGTCCGTCGGAGTGTTATAGATAAGAAAGGGAAGAATAGTGCTGTTCACAGGTATATGTAGTACATCTGCTAGATAAAGTAGTTTAGAGGCAAGAGGGTATAGGCACACGTAGAGAAGACTGGCCAGTCATTATGGGCATTAAATTAAGTAAGGGAATGAAGGGTAAGAGACCCTCAAAAATGCCCAGCGCAAGAGGAGCGCTATAAAATATATGAGCCGAAGGTGCGGTTCCACCTATACTGAGCCCCTAGATTAATGGTTAAAGTGGACAGGGATCCACAATGGGTAACTGGGTTACCAAGGTCCACAGGGACTAAGAATTCAATAAGAATGCAGAGTAAACAGCTAGAGAAACAGCTATCTATGTGAGCAGGGTGGATCAAGGGTGACAATCAGGGGCGTTGCTAGGTCTGCAAAAGATCTGGGGCTATAGGCCCCAGATTCGGGGCTATAGCCCCAATAGCCACCCCCTAGCAACGCCTCTGGTGACAATTAACACGAGACAGAAAGGGACATTTTCATGTTAAGTTGTGGGATGAATTTGGAGTCAGGCACTACAACTAGTAAAGTCAAAACAGAGAAATGAGAGGTAAAACAGAATACTTTATATGTTGTCAGAGAGGGAAGATGGGATGAGCACTATGGACCTCGTTCTAAGTTAAGTATTTCATAATGAGCTAGTATGTGGTGCATGCTAGCTCATTATGCCTTTGCCCTACAGGGTTTTTTTTTTAACATTTTTCTTTTTTTTCCTGAGGGTATACAACTGCTTTAAGAACACTTTCAGCAATTACAGATAATACCTTAGAAATACGGGTGGTATACAAGGTGCCACACCAAAATTAGTTACAAACACAAAACACTAAAGTTCTTGGAATTTTAAGGCACCAGGTATTAAATAATGACAACCACATATCAACATACATCATTTTTATTTTTACATAGTATAAAAAGATTATCCCCTTGAGCTTTGGAGTGCCACGTACACACGATCGGAATTCTCGTTGGAAAAAGATATGACGGCTTTTCCGATGGGATTCCGCTCAAGTTTGCCTTGCATACACACGGTCACGCAAAAGTTTCGCTGAAATTACGATCGTCAGGAACGCGGTGACATACAACACTACGACGAGCCGAGAAAATAAAGTTCAATCCTTCCGAGCATGCGTAAAATTTTTTTTTCGAGCATGCGTAGGAATTTTGTGCATCGGAATTGCCACAGACGATCGCATTTTCGGAGAGGAACTTTTCCCGACCAAAAAATTGAGAGCATGCTCTCAATCTTTTGCTGGCTGGAAATCAGCCAGCAAAAAAAACGATGGAGCATACACACGGTCGCGTTTTCCGATGAAAAATTATCATCGGTCTTTTGCGGGCCGAAATTCTGACCGTGTGTACGCGGCAGAAGATTTACCCCCCTTCATGACCAGGCCATTTTTTGCGATACGACATTGCGTTACTTTAACTGACAATTGCGCTTTGTGCAATGCTGTACCTAAATAACATTTTTGTCCTTTTTTCCCACAAATAGAGCTTTCTTTTGGTGCTATTTGATCAGCCGGCGGTTTTTATTTTTTGCGCTATAAACAAAAAAGCCAACAATTTAAAAAAACATTTTTTTACTTTCTGCTATAAAACATACCCAATAAAAACATGCAAAAAAAATCGAATTTCCTTAATAATTTTAGGCTAATATGTATTCTGCTACATATTTTTGGTAAAAAATCCCAATAAGCGTACAGTATATTGATTGGTTTGCGCAAACGTTATCACATCTACAAACTATGGGATAGATTTATTTATTTTACCAGTAATGGCGGTAATCAGTGACTTATAGCGGGACTGCGATATTGCGGCGGACAAATCAGACACCTAACTGACACTTTTCACACTTTTTGGGGACCAGTGACACCAATACAGTGATCAGTGCTAAAAATATGCACTGTCACTGTACTAATGACACTGGCAGGGAAGGGATCAGGAGCAATCTAAGGGTTAATTGCGTTCCTAGGGAGTGCTTTCTCACTGTGCGGGAGGTGCTTTGACTAGGACAAGGCATTGTTCCATATCCACACAGGATCAATACCTCCTTTCTCACAGAACAGCAATCTGCCTTGTTAACATAGACAAATTGCTGTTATGCCTGTGTACTATCTAATGGATGGATGCCGGCTGACATTGAGTCCGCAGTACCCGCCAATGGGCTCCTGCTGATTGTGATTGGAGCGGGTCGCTGACAGTGCGTGCGCGCACTCCAGACCTGCAAGTGTCAGATCGAGTGATACGTGATCTGGCACAGAGAAACCGCCCTGCCGCAGTATATGTACGGTGGGCAGTCTGCAAGAGGTTTTACATAAAACACGTTAAAAAAGGGGGAAAAGGTTCTGAATTGTTGGCATAGGTTTTCCCCAAAACAAAACAAATCCAGCCCTCTACAAGCTTGTAAGTCAAAATAAACAACTGCTCTGTCCAAAAATGGACCATGTACAGTATTATAAATAAACTCTTTGCAAAGAGGGAGGAGAAGAGGGCCACCGATGAGCTCTACGTGTTTCGTGGTCCAAACTTCTTCATCAGGTGCAGTACATATCAAAATCTAGACATGAGCACTGACAAAAAATGTGTCAGTTTTCGTTTCATTCGTTTTTTTTGCTTTTTTCAATTTCAGAAATTCGAAAGTTCAGAAATTCAGAATTTGGAAATTCGAAAATTTTGAATTCGGACATTCAAAAATTCGGAAATCCAAAAATTCGAATTTTAGAATTTCGAATTTTCGGATTTCCGAATTTTCAAATTTTCGAATTTCGAATTTCCGAAATTTCGAATTTTCAAATTTACGAATTTTCACATTTTCAAATTTAGGAATTGGAATTTACGAATTTTCAAATTCCGAATTTCAAAAATTCGAAAATCTGAAAATTAAAAAATCTGAAAAAAAAAAGAAAATCAGTAAAATTCTAAATAATAACTAACTAATAATAACTAAATATTAAATTACAGGTTTAGGAATTTCCTTTCAAATTTGGCTGTTTGTGATCGTAACGAATACAAATTTATCTGAAGTTACAAATTATCTGAAATATAGAATGCTGCATCTAAACAAATGGAATGGAACAAATTAATAATTAATAATAATAATAAAAAGGTTTTATTATTATTATTGTTATTTATTATTATTAGATAATTACGTTCCATTCTTTTAGATACGGCATTCGTTATTTCAGATAATTTGTAACTTCGGATAAATTCGTATTCCTTACGTTCACTAACAGCCAACTTTGAAAGGTAATTCCAATACCTATAATTTAATAGTTATTATTAGTTAGTTATTTCAGATTTTCGAGTTTTTGAATTTTCGGATTTTCATTCTTTTAAATTTTCAGATTTTCATTCTTATTTTCGAATTTTCAAATTTTCAAATTTTCGAATTTCCGAATTTCCGAATTTCCAAATTTCCGAATTTCCAAATTTCCGAATTTCCGAATTTCCGAACTTCAGAATTTCCAAATTCAAATTTTCGAATTTTCCAATTTCCGAAATGTTCCAATTTCTGGAATTTCGAATTTTCCAATTTCCGAAAGTTCGAATTTCCGAATTCCGAATTTCCGAAAATCAGAATTTCCAAAATTCCGAATGTCTGAAATTTGGAATTTTTGGAAATTCTGAAATTTCGGAAATTCGGATGTTCCGGAAATCAAAAAATTCGGAAATTCAGAAATTTCGGAATTAGCGAATTTCCGAAAATTCGAAATTTCGGACATTCTGAATTTTGGAAATTCGGAATTTCGGAAATTTGGAATTCGGAAATTCGAACTTTCGGAAGTTGGAAAATTGGAAATTTCAGAATTTTGGAACTAAACGAATTTCACATGTCCATCAAAATCTCTATTACAGTCCAATTACAATGTGGCTATCCAGGTGTAACCATCAGTCCAAAACTGAGAGACACCCCCAGAACCATGCGCCACCCCCAAAGCAAGACCATTGGAGCATACAAGGACAGTCTGGGCCATCACCTCACCCACCTCCAGCATTTGCAGCGTATTCCGGTAAAACAGACTGTTCAACCCTTAGCATATCGGGATGATGTTCAAACAGCACCACCATCAGGGACATGCAACAAACTCAGAGGAAAAAAATATACCTGTTGATTTGGCCAGAAATGCTGTGTTCTTGTCACTTCCTGTGAGATGAACTTTTATATCTGTGAACTACTAATCCCTCCGCTTCCGACATCATTTTGGAAAAAGAGAAGACAGGTCAAAGGTTTTGCCTGTGTGACAACCATGGTTCCCTCTATAGATAAAATCAAGAAGTGAGCATAGCCACCCGGGCACAGGAAGTGTATTATTTGCAGGATCACCAGGTGAGAATAAGTGAAAAAAAAAAAACTGCCAAAAAAAATGATTTGGCAAGCTGCAATATATTACATGTTTGTATTTATTATGTTTTAAATAATCATAAACGGCTATGTAGAGCTTACCCGCAAAGGAGCTGAGGAGAAAAAATAAAGCCGATTACTGTCTAGAGTAAACGGGACAGTAGCCCCGCACACTCCATGACCACTGCTCAGTGCAACCCATCAGTGCCACCTACCAGTGCCCATCAGTGCCACCTACCAGTGCCCATAAGTGCCCATCAGTGCCACCTACCAGTGCCCATCAGTGCCACCTACCAGAGCCCATCAGTGCCCATCAGTGCCACCTACCAGTGCGCATCAGTGCCACCTCATCAGTGCCAACCAGTATCGCCTCATCAGTTGCCTATCAGTGCAGCCTTATGAGCGCACATCAATGAAGGAGAAAAATTACCCGTTTGCAAATTTTTATAACAAACTACGATTTTTTTTTTATTATTATTTTTTTTTTTTAATGTTCAATGTTTTTTTGTTTGTTTAGCAAAAAATAAAACCCCCAGTGGTGATTAACCGCTTACAGACCAGCCGCCGCAGTTATACTGCGGCAGGTTGGCTCCCCTGCGTGAAACCACGTAGCTATACGTTGGCTCGCGGGGTCCGGATAGCAGGCGCGCGCGCGCGTGCCTGCTGCACAGCAGGGGTGCCCGATGCTCGTGGCCGTCGGTCGCGATGACTGTCGGTCGCGATGACCGCCGGCCACGAGCGATCGTGAGCAGGAGACACAGAACAGGGACGAGTGTGTGTAAGCACACACTTCCCTGTTCTGTTCTGACAGGAGTGACAGATCGTGTGTTCCTATTAGCTAGGAACCATGATCCGTCACTTCCTCTCTTAGTCCCCTCCCCCTTCAGTTAGAATCACCTCCCAGGGAACACAGTTAACCCCTTCACTGCCCCCTAGTGTTAACCTCTTCCCTGCCAGTGACATTTTTACAGTAATCAATACATTTTTAATCGCACTGATCGCTGTATTAATGCCAATGGTTCCAAAATGTGTCAAAAGTGTCCGATGTGTCCGCCATAATGTCCCAATAAAAATCGCAGACCGCCGTTATTACTAGTAAAAAAAAAAAATAAATAAATAATAAAAATGCTATAAATCTATCCCCTATTTTGTAGATGCTATAATTTTTGCGCAAACCAATCAATATACGCTTATTGCGATTTTTTTTTTTTTTACCAGAAATATGTAGAAGAATACATATCGGCCTAAACTGAGGAAAAAATCTGCTTTTTAAAAAAAAAAAATGGGGATATTTATTGCAGCAAAAAGTACAAATATTGTGTTTTTTTTCAAAATTGTCGCTCTTTTTTTGTTTATAGCGCAAAAAATAAAAACTGCAGAGGCGATCAAATACCACCAAAAGAAAGCTCTATTTGTGGTGGAAAAAAGGACGTCAATTTTGTTTGGGTGCAACGTCGCACGACCGCGCAATTGTCAGTTAAAGCGACGCAGTGCCGAATCACAAAAAAAATGCTCTGGTCAGGAAGGGGGTAAATTCTTCCGGGGCTGAAGTGGTTAAATACCAGCAAAAGAAAGCTCTTGTGTGAAAAAAATGATAAAAATATCATATGGGTACAGTGTAGCATGACCGTGCAATTGTCATTCAAAGTGCGACAGCGCTGAAAGCTGAAAATTGGCCTGGGCAGGAAGGGGGTTTAAGTGCCCAGTAAGCAAGTGGTTAAAAACGCAGGGGCACCTAGAATCCCAGCAAGAGCACAATGCCAACTAGATGTGTCTAGTAAGTCCCCATGCCAGATCCAGTGAACAAGCCGTGTGTGTGCTGCCGGGGCGGGGTATCCAGAGGAGATCTCTTCCCTCACCATCTACTCCAGCAGCCGACGTTTGGGCGCAGCTTGCGAGGCTTGCATTTCTATTGGGTGGTACTGGAGGAGGCGGTACGGTTGGCCTCGCGCCCTGGCCCACCTTCTTCTGCTCTGGTGCATGCGTGAGGCTAGTCACTGAAGACTGTGGGAGCACTGGGAGAGCGCAACAGAGAGGTAATATAAGTTAGTTCTGTGTGACAGGACACATAGGGTGTCCTTTATTTTTTTCTAGTAGTGGCTGCTGATCTGCTGGATGGCCAAATGTTGCATAACCTGTCATGCTCAAAAATCACTATACTACCCTAGTCTGCCCCTATACTACCCTAGCCCGCCCCAAGCCTGTCTATATATTACCCTAGCCTGTCTATATACAACCCAAGCCTGTCTATATACAACCCTAGCCTGTCTATTTACAACCCAAGCCTGTCTATATACAACCCTAGCCTGTCTATATACAACCCAAGCCTGTCTATATACAACCCTAGCCTGTCTATATACAACCATTGCCTGTCTATATACAACCCTAGCCTGTCTATATACAACCCAATCCTGTCTATATACTACCCTAGCCTGTCTATATACAACCCAAGCCTGTCTATTTACAACCCAAGCCTGTCTATATACAACCCTAGCCTGTCTATATACAACCCTAGCCCATAGCTCGGGTTGTATATAGACAGGCTAGGGTTGTATATAGACAGGCTTGGGTTGTAAATAGACAGGCTTGGGTTGTATATAGACAGGCTAGGGTAGTATATAGACAGGATTGGGTTGTATATAGACAGGCTAGGGTTGTATATAAAATGCACTTTTTATCTATCAAAAAGTGTTTTCCAGTGCTAAACCTTTCATCTGATTTATAAATTGCTGCATTTTTAAATTCCAAAAGCCAATATAAAGGAATAGTAGTGGTAGAAAAGCACTTGTGGGTTTAACCAATCTTGTTTTTTTTTGTACAATTCTCCTTTAAGGGGGTGTGGCAAGGGGTGTGTCCTATATCTGCATACTTTTGCTGGTAGGTGTCCCTCATTCCCATCTCAAAAAGTTGGGAAGTATGCCCTAGCCTGTCTATTTACAACCCTAGCCTGTCTATATACTACCCTAGCCTGTCTATATACTACCCTAGCCTGTTTATATACAACTTAAGCCTGTCTATATACTACCCAAGCCTGTCTATATACAAACCTAGCCTGTCTATATACAACCCTAGCCTGTCTATATACAACCCAAGCCTGTCTATATATTACCCAAGCCTGTCTATATACAAACCTAGCCTGTCTATATAAAACCCTAGCCTATCTATATAATACCTTAGAGATATAGTGTCTGAAAAATAACTAATGAATTATAACAAAATAGAAATTTATTGTATGTATAAATACACAGTAATAATAAAGCCGTGTCCCGCATTATATCCCAATAAAGAGCCTTGCCATGGATCCTGAACACTGATGCACAATGCTCAGACGTTCACATGGAGGGGGAGCGACGTCAACTAGTTTCACCATGAAACTCTTGCTTCTTCAGGACAGGGTAGGGGCCGTTCAGGATCCACGGCACGGCTGTTTATTGGCATGTAATGCAGGACACGGCTTTCCTGGTAAATTATATCCAGCTGACACTCTAAACGGCCATTTCATCATTGATCCTTTATCCACCTTGGATGTTTGAATTCACAAGTCCGGACATAAGTGAATACTGTGGCATAGAGATACTGGTCGATACACGAGGCGTTTCCTCGCTCAGCTGTTTGATATCCACCTTTATATGAACACCATTTCTTTTCCATCGTAAGTAGAATGGACCACTGAACACAGCAGATCGCGGCACACTACCTACAGCATATCACTGTCTGCATCTTGGGTAAGGTAAATCATACCATATACCTACCCGCTATACTTCTGTTACTTAGACTGTTTGGTTTCTGCTATTTACGATCGCTGTGCAGGCTACTTTCCTGTGTCCTATGGACTGCAATACATATATTTGTGTGATCACCAAATGGATATTCATCTGTTATAATCAAATATGCCAATACCATTTTGCCGTTTACCCTTAAAAGCTTCATACATCCCACTTTATCTACAATTTTCAATCGAACGATTTTGAATGACTCTGATTTATATTATTTTTTGTTGCCATTTTTTTCATAAAAGGGTTACCTGGTTCCACAGTCGATGCTGCCACATTGCTTAAATTTTATATAGCATTTCTATGGACCATATATTTATGCACATGCAGTAAAGACGTTCCCCTATATGTTTGTCAGTCTGTTAGTTTGTCTGTATTTGTCTGGTCATTGACAACGTTGCCATTGGATAGTTAATGGTGGAGGTTATTGATTTTAGACCTTATGTAGTCAATTACTGTGTATTTATACATACAATAAATTTCTATTTTGTTATAATTCATTAGTTATTTTTTCAGACACTATATCTCCGTGGTTCTATATGTGATATATTTTCTACGCCTTTTCTCCTTTTGGAGAAGATGATTGTCTGTTCTTTTTCATTGTTTAGTTTGGTTTCCAGACCCATTTTTGCTTTTACCAACATATACTAACCTAGCCTGTCCATATACTGCCCTAGCCTGCCCCTATACCACCCTAGCCTGTCCCTATACTGCCCTAGCCTCCCCCTATACTGCCCTAGCCTGCCCATATACTACCCTAGCCTCCCCCTAAACTACCCTAGCTTGCCCTTTTACTACCCTAGCCTGTCCATATACTACCCTAGACTGCCCCTATACTACCCCAGCATGTCCCTTTACTACCCTAGCCTGCCCCTATACTGCCCTAGCCTGCCCCTATACTGCCCTAGACTGCCCCTATACTGCCCTAGCCTGCCCCATATACTACCCTAGCCTGTCCCTATACTACCCTAGGCTGCCCCTATACTACCCCAGCCTGCCCCTATACTGCCTTAGCCTACCCTTATACTACCCTAGCCTGTCCATATACTACCCTAGCCTGTCCATATACTGCCCTAGCCTGTCCATATACTGCCCTAGCCTGTCCATATACTACCCTAGCCTGTCCCTATACTGCCCTAGCCTGTCCATATACTACCCTAGCCTGTCCATATACTGCCCTAGCCTGCCCCTATACTACCCTAGCCTGTCCCTATACTACCCTAGCCTGCCCCTATACTGCCCTAACCTACCCATATACTGCCCTAGCCTGTCTATATACTACCCTATTTTCTTTTGTATGGAAGTTTCAGTTTAAATTATTGTTCAGCCTCTTTGCACCATCTAAACTAAGGAATGTCAGGCAGGGGAGGAGTAGAGAAGATAGCATTATTTTTATTATTTTGATTGTCCTGGAATTGTTATCTAGTTAATTATTCTAACTATGAAATTTGATATAATTTTTCTTTCCATCAACATCATCCCTTTAAACTAATTAAGAATTTTTTTTTTTTCATATCACTCATAGCTTTGAAGATCATGGCTTCAAAGTCTTGTTAATTTGGATCCCTTTGGGTTCCACATTTCCATCCTTTATTAACATTGTCCTTTGAGTTTCCTGGTTTTTTATAGGCTATTGAATTGTTTTAAATAGATGGCCAGGCAAACAAACAAACCCATTACTCGGGCTGAACAATAATTATCCCCACATGCTCCAGCCAATAACAGACAACGGGACTGCGGAGAATAATCGCTAAAAGCACAAATAACAAGAAAAAAAAAACATAGTTAGGCATAAAAATGAGACAGTCAATCCTCATACACCGTTGGGGTCCCCATCTCTTTCCTGGAGTGAAAATCATATTCTTAGATTCAGGACATTAAAAATATTCTATGAAAATATAAGTAAATATAAATTAGGAATTTAAAAGCAAAAAAAATGCGCAGCTCTCCAGTCATTTTAGCCATTCTAAAAAGAAAAAAAAAAATAGCTGTCTTTTTTTCTCAGTGTGCCCTGCAATGTACACAATATGGGTAAAAGTTAATAACCACCTAACAATTACTACTATGCAAGCTTGTTGGACATCCCATTACGCAACCATGGGTATTAACCACTTAAGGACCGAGCTTCTTTCTGAGATTTGTTGTTTACAAGTTAAAAACAGTTTTTTTTTGCTAGAAAATTACTTAGAACACCCAAACATTATAGATTTTTTTCTCTAACACCCTAGAGAATAAAATGGCGGTCGTTGCAATACTTTCTGTCACATCGTATTTGCGCAGGGGTCTTACAAGCGCACTTTTTTGGGAAAGAATACACTTTTTTAAATTAAAAAATAAGAAAACAGTAAAGTTAGCCCGACTTATTTTTTTATATTGTGAAACATAATGTTACGCCGAGTAAATTGATACCCAACATGTCACGCTTCAAAATTGCGCCCGCTCATGGAATGGCGACAAACATTTACCCTTAAAAATCTCCATAGGCGACGTTTTAAAAAATTCTACAGATTTCATGTTTTAAGTTACAGAGGAGGTCTAGGGCTAGAATTATTGCTCTCGCATTACCGATTGCGGCGATACCTCACATGTGTGGTTTGAACACAGTTTTCATATGCGGGCGCTACTCACGTATGCGTTTGCATCTGCACGCGAGCTCAGCAGGACGGGGCGCGTTTAAAATTTTTTTTTTCTTAATTATTTTACCTTTTATTTCTTATTTTTACACTGTTTTAAAAAAAAGAAAAAAAAAAAAAGATTCACTTTTATTCCTAAACATCCCTTGTAATAGAAAAAAAGCATGACAGGACCTCTTAAATATGAGACCTGGGGTGAAAAAGAACTCAGATCTCATATTTACACTTAAATGCAATAAAAAAAAAAATTGCCATTTAAGAAAAAAAAATGGCCCTTTAAGAGCTATGGGCAGAGATGACGTTTGGACGTCGCTTCCGGCCTGCATTGTTATGGAGACGGGAGGGGGCCATCTTCCCCTCACTCGTCTCCATGTCAAGCAAGAGGAAACATCCGATCGCCTCCGCCGCTGCCGACGGCTCCAGTAAGTGGCGGAGGGCACTGGAGCGTGGCGGGAGGGGAGGGGGCCTTTCCCGTCGCCGATAATAGTGAACTTGCGGCGAATCCACCGCAGAGTCACTCAACCCTGACCCAGATTCAACCCAGGCCTGTCTCTTAGCCAAGCCAAATTTACCTACACTAACAAATAACTATGTACATCTAATCTAGCACATTAGAGGATGCTACATTATAAACAGCCCAACATAGTCCAGTGGGAGTGGAAAATCAGAAGAATCCAGAATCATCCATTTTTTTTTTCACTGCATAAAAGTGCCATCGTACAAATCAGGACCTATTTTGCGCTTCCACTAGCACTTACTCATGATTGGAAATCATAAGTAAGTGCTAATGGAAGCTTGAAACACATTGATTTTTCCTCTGTCCCCAGGGCCTATAGGCAGAGAATTCTAAAGCATTGCTGACCTGGTGTCTGCCTATGGGGCCTGTTATGTGGCAGCCCGAGTGTGACTTGTGAGGGCGGAGGCTTCTTTGCATTTTTACCTGGGGACCCTAGCCTACCCTTTATGAGGCGCACCTAGCCACTCCTCCCTACAAATTTCCTTACTGGTCACCTTGATGCTACCTTATTATTATTATTATATTTTTTGCTCATGATTGTGGGTCCACCCCTAACATTGAACTCCTAGTGGCACACAGTGTAATCTACGTTTTAAAATACCCGGATAACTCTTCTTGGCAGTTGATTACTATTGACTACAATAATTACTTTAAGCTCCTGAAGAAGCGTGCAAGCACGAAACATGTAGAGCTCCGAGTTAGTCAGCCCTTCACATCAACCTACACCAGGCCTATCGCAAAACTGATGACTATAAATCTGTACCAACCTCATATCAAGTTAGTTTGACCTATGTATGGTGATGGTGATGTGGAAGTTGTACTAGTCTTCAATGCTAGGAATTTTTAACTTCACCTTGTCCTTTTAATCCTTTCTTTTTTTTGTATAAATAAATATATATACTTTCAGATGACTTTGAGGGTTGTGGTGACTATAAATTCCATTTTGAGTCTACTGGTTCAATTTTGTCTATAATTTAGTTTGCGTCACCCTTTTGCTATATTGGCATTCACAGTACCACCCTGTGGGGAAACCTTTTTTTTCCTACCCTACAATACAACATGGTTGCAAAATCGAACTTCAGCCGTATGGAGAAACTGTGCTGACTAGACCCAGCAGAAGACCTACAACCAGAAGATCAATGGCAGTGAAGTCATGTGTTGCTATGGATATTTTTGGGTGTTTTTATAGCATAGTTAGATTTTTAAGGTCATGTTCTGTTTTAACCACTTAAAGACCACCCACCACATATATACTGTGACAGGGCGGCTCTATTGCACGAAACAACGTACCTGTATGTTGTTTCGTGCACTAGCTACTGTGGGCATGCACACCCGCTACACAGCGCGGGAACCAATCAGCGGGTCTGGCGGACCCGGTGTCTGCCGGCCACCCGCAATCGCTTCACAGAGAGGCAGAACGGGGATCTGCCTATGTAAACAAGGCAGATCCCTATTCTGACAGGGAAGTACACTGAGATCTTCTGTTCCTTGAATCAGGAACAGCGGTCTGTGTATTCTTCCTGTAATTCCATCCCCCACACAGTTAGAAAGCACTCAAAGGGAACACAGTTGACCCTTTGATTGCCCCTGATTTTAACCCCTTCCCTGCCAGTGTATTTTTTTTAGCACTGATCGCTGTATTAGTGTCACTGATCCCCAAAAAGCTTCACTTAGGGTCAGATTTGTCCGCCGTAATGTCGTTGTCCTGCTAAAAATCGCTGATCGCTGCCATTACCAGTAAAAACAATAAAAAAAAAAAAAAAAAAAAATCACTAAATCTATCCCATAGTTTGTAGACACTATAACTTTTGCGCAAACCAATCAATATACGCTTATTGGGATTTTATTTTACCAAAAATATGTTTAAGAATACATTTTGGACTAAATTGAAAAAAAAAAAAAAAAAACCTAAATCTATCCCATAGTTTGTAGACGCTATACGGAAAATAACAAAGAACAACGGAAAAAAAAAAAAAGAAAGTAGCGCATTCATAACATTTGAAAAAATGTCATATCTTACACACTTATAAAATAACAGTTTGCAAAGTTGTAAAGTACTGGATATCTACATCCTCACTTCCTGTCTAAATGTTTTTAGTTTTGAATAAAGTACTAGGGAATATTTAACCACTTCAATACCGGGCACTTATACACCTTCCTGCCCAGACCAATTTTCAGCTTTCAGCGCTGTCGCAGTTTGAATGACAATTGCGCGGTCATGCTACACTGTACCCAAACTAAATTTTTATCATTTTGTTCCCACAAATAGAGTTTTCTTTTGGTAGTATTTGATTACCTCTGCTAAACAAATAAAAAAAGACCGAAAATTTGGAAAAAAATAAAAGTTTTGCTTTTGTTTCTGTTAAAAAAATTTTGTAAATAAGTAAGTTTTCTCTTTCACTGATGGGCACTGATAAGGCAGCACTGACAGGCACTGATAAGGCAGCACCGATGAGGTGGCACCAATGAGCGGGCACTGACGATGGGCACTGGTGGGCACTGGTAGGCGGCACAGATGGGTGGCATTGATATGCAGCACTGATGGGCATTGATAGGCAGCACTGATGGGCACTCATGGGTGGCACTGGTGGGCACTAGGGATGAGCTTCGTGTTCGAGTCGAACCCATGTTCAAATCGAACATCGGCTGTTCGCCCGTTCGCCGAATTCCGAACTTTATGGGCCGTTCGCGCTAAATTCGTGTGGCGCGTCACGGCCCATAATTCACTGCGGCATCGCAGTGCATTGCTGGCTGATGATTGGCCAAGCATGCACTATGACCCGCATGCTTGGCCAATCACAGCGCCGTCAGTAGAGAGAGCTGTAATTGGCCAAAGCCAGGGTGGCTTTGGCCAATTATGGCTCAGGGGATTTAGTACACACCCCACACTATATAAGGCCGCCTGCACGGCGGCCCTGTGTAGTGTGTGTTCCGTTGTGCTGAGAGATAGAGAGAGAGAGAGACAGTGTCTTTTGATTTGAGTTAGATAGATTAGGCAGAACAGTCAGTCAGTTAGCTGCACTTACAGTGTATTGTGTATATATATGCATCCCAGGTGTTGCATATATATATATACACTGTATTCAGTTTAGCTAGATCCGTTCCTGTTATCTTCTATCTAGACTATTTACATTTAATGCAGTGCGTCCTGCTCACAGTGTTCAGCTAGATCCGTTCCTGCTATTTACATGCTAGTGCTAGCTTGGCAAAATTGCTAGCACTTCAACTGCTGCCTTTTCAGTTGGTAGACTCTGCCCCCTTCCGTGAGTTTGTGGAATGTGCGGTTCCTCAGTGGCAGGTACCCAAACACCACTTTTTCTCACGGAAGGCGATTCCGGCTCTCTACCGGCATGTGGAAGGCAATGTCCATGCCTCGCTGGACAGGGCGGTCAGCGGTAAGGTGCATATTACCGCTGACTCATGGTCCAGCAGGCATGGACAGGGACGTTACCTAAGTTTCACGGCGCATTGGGTGACTCTGCTGGCAGCTGGGAAGGATGCAGGACAAGGTGCAGTAGTGTTGGAGGTTGTTCCGCCACCACGCCTCCAAAATGCTGATTGTGACACACCTCTCTCCTCCACCCCCTCCTCTTCTTCTTCCTCCATGGCCTCTTCCTCGGAACTAGCGGTGCTCCGTAGGCGTTCAAGGGGCTACGCAAGTACGCAGGCCAAAAGATGCCATGCGGTGCTTGAGCTGGTGTGCTTGGGGGACAGGAGCCACACTGGGGCAGTGGTTCTGTCAGCTCTGCAGGGGCAGGTTCAGAGGTGGTTGACGCCACGCCAACTTAAGGCAGGAATGGTGGTTTGCGACAATGGCACCAACCTCCTCTCTGCCCTCCGACAGGGACAAATGACCCATGTGCCCTGTTTGGCTCACGTCCTTAACTTGGTGGTGCAGCGGTTCTTGGGCAGGTACCCGGGCTTACAGGATGTCCTGAGGCAGGCCAGGAAAGTCTGTGTGCATTTCCGCCGGTCATATAATGCCAGTGCTCGGCTGACGGACCTCCAAAAGGAGTTTAACCTGCCCAAGAACCGCCTAATCTGTGACATGCCCACCAGGTGGAACTCAACGTTGGCCATGCTGCAGCGGCTGCACACGCAGCAGAGGGCCATCAATGAGTACCTGTGCGACTATGGCACCAGGACAGGGTCAGGGGAGCTTGGTTTTTTTTCCCCACGCCAGTGGGCCATGATCAGGGATGCATGCACTGTCCTGTCACCATTCGAGGAGGCCACGAGGATGGTTGGTGAGCAGTGACAGTGCATGCATCAGTGACACTGTCCCCCTTGTCCACCTGTTGGAGCACACGCTGCGTGGAATAATGGACAGGGCACTTGAGGCAGAACAGAGGCAGGAAGAGGAGGACTTCCTTAGCTCTCAAGGCCCCCTTTATCCAGACAGTGTTCCTGCATGCCCGCCGATCACACAGGAAGAGGACGAGAAGGAAGAGGAGGAGGAGGAGGAGGAAGATTGTGTCAGTATGGAGGTGGAGCCTGGCACTCAGCATCAGCAGCAGTCTTTAAGGGATCAGTCCCAAGAAACACATGGACTTGTACGTGGCTGGGAGGAGGTGGCTGCGGACCATGTCGTTCTTAGTGACCCAGAGGACTCCGGACCGAATGCCTCAGCAAACCTACGCTGCATGGCCTCCCTGATCCTGCAAAGCCTGCGTAAGGATCCTCGTATTCGTGGTATCAAGGAGAAGGACCAATACTGGCTGGCAACCCTCCTTGATCCACGTTACAAGGGTAAGGTTGCGGACCTTATCTTGCCATCGCAGAGGGAGCAGAGGATGAAACATCTTCGGGAGGCCTTGCAGAAAGGTCTGTGCAACGCGTTCCCAGAGACTGGGAGGTTACAAACTCCTGTTTCTGGACAACGTGTTGCTGAGGCTTCGGTCAGTCAAAGAAGGAGCGGTGGAGAAGGTGGCCGTCTGACCGATGCGTTCAGACAATTTTTTGGTCCGCAGCCCCAAGGTATGATCGGTTCCAGCAACCATCGCCAGCGTCTGTTTTACATGGTGCAGGAATACCTAGGGGCAAGATCAGACTTGGACACCTTTCCCACCGAAAATCCTCTGGGTTACTGGGTCTTGAGGATGGATCACTGGCCAGAGCTTGCACAGTATGCAATTGAGCTACTGGCCTGTCCTGCATCCAGCGTTCTTTCGGAACGCACATTCAGTGCTGCTGGAGGCGTGGTAACCGATCACAGGGTGCGTCTGTCCACCGACTCGGTCGATCGGCTGACCTTCATAAAAATGAATGAGTCTTGGATCACCACCAGCTACCAAGCACCTGATGCTGATGTAACCGAATAATTTTTTTTGAAATCTCAGATCCCTTCAAAGACTGCCTATGCTGATGCTGAGTGACTATCCCTGAGTAATTATCCTCTTCCTCCTCAATCATCACGCTGATAGCTTGTAAGAACATTTTTGGTTCTGGGCGCCACCACCAGTGCCTAAGGCACAATTTTTCAGCCCCTGTTTAACAGGGGCGTGTAATTACAATTTTTGATGTAATACTTTGCAGCAGGGCTCGTTCCTGCATTCCAACTAGAATGTCTGTGAGGGGTTGCAGTGTTGTGGCACCAGCACCAGTGCCTAAGGCCCAATTTTTCTGCCCCTGTCTAACAGGGGCGTGTAATTACAATTTTTGATGCAATACTTTGCAGCAGGGCGCGTTCCAACTAGAGTGTCTGTGAGGGGTTGCAGTGTTGTGGCACCAGCACCAGTGCCTAAGGCCCAATTTTTCTGCCCCTGTCTAACAGGGGCGTGTAATTACAATTTTTGATGCAATACTTTGCAGCAGGGCTCGTTCCTGCGTTCCAACTAGAGTGTCTGTGAGGGGTTGCAGTGTTGTGGCACCAGTGCCTAAGGCCCAATTTTTCTGCCCCTGTCTAACAGGGGCGTGTAATTACAATTTTTGAAGCAATACTTTGCAGCAGGGCTCGTTCCTGCGTTCCAACTAGAGTGTCTGTGAGGGGTTGCAGTGTTGTTGCACCAGCACCAGTGCCTAAGGCCTAATTTTTCAGCTCCTGTTCAACAGGGGCATGTAATTACAATTCTTGATCTAATATTTCACAGCAGGGCCCTGTGAGGGCTTACAGTGTTGTGGCCACAGCAACACCTAAGGCCCAGATTTCTGCTGAGTATATAGGGCAGGACCCTACTTTCAAACATCTAACTTACAAACGACTCCTACTTGCAAACGGAAGGAGACAACAGGAAGTGAGATGAAATCTACCCCTAGGAAGGGAAATTCTCTCCTGTAAGAGTTAATATGGGAAAACAATTTCTCCTTTCCACTGATGCTTTCCAATCCTTGTTCCACAAAAAAACCCAAATTTTCAAAAAACATTTTTCATTGGGACAAAAAAGTGAGGTGAAATCTTCTGAAGAGGAGGAAAGACAGCAAAACAAATGTCACAGGGGTGATAACCCTTCCCTATGTTTTCCAAAAAGCTTAGAAAAGATTTTTTGGCTGGAGCTAAACACGTTAAAAATGTTCAAAATTACAAAGAGATTCTACTTAACAACAAACCTACAGTCCCTGTCTTGTTTGCACCGCCTGTATACTGCTGTTCAGAGTATATAGGGCCTGGTGGCCCCACACCTTTCCTTATTTTAATTTGGGTGCGGGGTTCCCCTTAATATCCATACAAGACCCAAAGGGCCTGGTAATGGACTGGGGGGTACCCATGCCGTTTGTCTCACTGATTTTCATCCATATTGCCATGACCCGACATGACATTAAACCCGCAAGCAGTTTTAAATGAGATTTTTTCCTTTAAAAATGACATTTGGTGCAGGGACTGTTCTAAACATGGGAAACACGCGTCACTTTACAGGCATACTATAGACACCCCCCAGGTACGATATTTAAAGGAATATTTCACTTTTTTTTTTTTACTTTAAGCATCATTAAAATCACTGCTCCCGAAAAAACGGCCGTTTTTAAAAGTTTTTTTTGCATTGATACATGTCCCCTGGGGTAGGACCCGGGTCCCCAAACCCTTTTTAGGACAATACCATGCAAATTAGCCTTTAAAATGAGCACTTTTGATTTCGAACGTTCGAGTCCCATAGACGTCAATGGGGTTCTAACGTTCGTGCGAACTTTCGGTCCGTTCGCAGGTTCTGGTGCGAACCGAACCGGGGGGTGTTCGGCTCATCCCTAGTGGGCACTGATAGGCCACACTGATGGGCACTGAAAGGCTGCAAAGTTGGGTTCTCATGGGTGGCACAGATAGGCGGCACTGATGGGCACTGATAGGCAGCACTGCTGGCCACTGATGGGCACTTCCGGGGCTAAAGTGGTTAAGAAGCTAAGGCTCCATCTATTGATATGCAAATTAACCAGTCGTACTAATTTATGAGCTAATTTATGAGCTAAACAGAGCTCTTTACAGGAGGCTTTGGTTAGGGGTTTAGGACTTTTGAACAAACATGTCGGCAGACAAAGGACACATTTTTTATTGTTTTTTATAATTAACAATTTTATAAATTTTTCCATTTTTCATAAAAGAGAGAAAAACAAAAGTAACAGACGATAGGCGGTTCACAGGGCTATCCTCATACAATTAAACAGCAAACTGAAAATCAAGGGTACAAAAGTAATACAACCATTATAGTAATAGTAAACTCACTCAAGCGTCAAGAGTATGTCGAGGCATTGAATCATCATACAAAAATGAAAAACATGCTATAAGCCATGAGTTTTTACGTTAAAATCAAAAGCAACTATTTTCAGAAGGCCCTCTTAGGCTTCCCATCATAAACATAAGGAGAAAAACAACAAGGAGCAAAGAAAAGAAACAGAGGAAAAAATAAGTCCCAGGCTCTCCCAGGGACAGAGGACACTGATTAAGAGGCTAGAAAAATCGGTGGCAACGGGACTATCAAGGGGGGTCCTCCCATAAGTGCCAAAGCTCCCAAACTGCCCTATGAACCTCCACTTTGTCAGAAAGACGTGCGGTAAGAGATTCCATAAGTTCCACGTCCTTGATCCTAGCATAGAATTCCACAGAGGAAGGTGGAGACTGTTTTTTTCCAATGACGGCCCACTAAACATCTGGCTGCCGTAAGGATATGATGCGCCAGTTTCTTGGCAAGTCTAGGCAACCTGGGTGGGAGTAGACCTAATTAAAAAAAAAAAACACAGTTTTTAATTTCGGGAGACAAAAGAGCAACATGTGTGCTGGAAGCTGGAGGGCTTTGGAGAAAGCATTTGGACTCTGAGCAAAGAACCATGAAGAAGATTCCATCTTGATTCCAAGTTGAGTAGCTGTTTAGGAAATTTATTGCATACTGTACATATTGTACATGCTTGTTTGCTAGCAAGATAGTCAGTTTGTGCATGTTGTAGGCATATTTGGTTATACTTTGCATGCTATGACTTGTGTTTCCTGCAGTTGTATGCGCAGCTTTTCTGTTTAGTAAAAGTATTAATACATTTCAGAGGTCTAAAGCCTCGTACACACGATCGGATTGTTCGCCAACAAAACTGTGGAATTCTGTCCGAAGGGCGTTTGCCCAAATATGTCTTGCATACACACGGCCACACAATTGATGGCCAACAATTACGAACGTAGTGCTGTACTACATTGTTTTTAAGCTCTTTAGAGCCACCCTTTGGGCTCCTTCTGCTAATTTTGTGTTAGTAGAAGTTTGGTGAGTGTTGATTCACGCTTTTCATTTTGCCCTTTTCATTTTGCGCTTTTCATTTCGCCCTTTTCATTTTGCGCTTTTCAGTTTGTTTCTGAACGGCCTTTTGTCAACCAGACATGTTGCGGAATCGGAGGAGATAACGGGTTATTTATTATTGGCCTTGGAGTTATTGCTTTGACATTATTTTTTTGGTTGAATAATAATTATTTGATTTGGTATATTTTCTATATTTTTGGATGCATAGAATGCACTTTTTGGTTAAGTTCTATTGGCATATAGCATGTCTAATTTTATTTGTTTTCTTTTTTTCTTTTTTGTTTACAAACTTTTTATTATGTACATAAAGGTGGTACAAAATATTTGACAGTCCAGGAAATTGCAAAATATACTAAACATCGGAAAATATGGAATATAGTGATGTAAAAACATAGAATAATAATTTCTTATATTTAATACATACCTGTATGGAAAACTAATAATTCGGCAGTGATTTAAGTGTGGATTTAGTGTTTTCTGGATGGTATTGATTGAAGGTGCATTTTCTAAATGAGGTTTAAAAGGTGGTCAGAGTATATGAACCAGAATAATACTTGGCTATGTGTTTTACTTCAAATGACAGGTTGGGAGTAGGCAGTTACATTTTAAAAAATAAAATGTAAAATTAACAAGGGACACCAACATAGTTGTATCTTTGATCTTAAAAACTACGGGATAATAGTGTTGTGGTAACTTCCCCCCCCAAAAAAAACAAAAAACATAATAATATTATTCTTGATATCACTAGAAAAAAAAAGCCTTTGAAAATTTGTTTGCAATAATTCCATCAGTATCACCAGCAAATCAGCTTCATTATTATCCCATTAAAGAAGAAGAGAATTGTGCGCTGCATGTCGCGATTTCATAATTTGCCATGTCACGAATGTTAATTCTCCATTACAAGCGATAGTTTACAAGACCGACCGCTTCCGGCTCCTCCTTGCTTCCGAGCATGCGTGTTGGTACTTTGGACTTTTGTCCGACGGACTTGTGTATACACGCTCGGAAAATCCGACAACAGACATTTGTCCGCGGAAAATTTGAAAACCTGCCAGCCAACATTTGTTGGCGGAAAGTCCGACAACCATTGTGCGATGGAGCGTACACACGGTCGTATTTACCGGCAACAGCCTGTCATCGAACATTCCCCGTCAGAAAGTCCGATCGCGTGTACGAGGCTTAAGCTTCCTTGGCTTATACCGCAAAGAACCTTTTAATAGACACCAAGCAAAACAGGTGGCTTCAAGTCCACCTCCGCTTTGGTTTTAAAGGGAAGCAGTTGTTAAATTCAGCATGCGCAAAGCACAGATTCGCTTTTATTTATTGTAGCAACACTTGGAAGAGATCCGAAAACACGTGACTTACAAGCCGCATTCCTTATACTCCTTTCAGGGCTCCTTCATTCATTTTGACTGGAGCGTGCTTTTATTGTAATTGTGTGTCATTGACTTTCCCATAAAAATACAGTAGCATGAGTCCAATTATTCACAGATTAAGTACAAATCATCTTAGCAAATATTTTCTGGCGAGCCTAGAAATGTAATCACAAATACAAAGCACGGGTCATCATTTTCAAGGTTACACATTTAAATGCAGACTAAAGACTCTACTTTACAAGCGTGTTCTGCTGCCCTCTACTCATAAGTCAACTTAGGAGGAATTAAAGGTATTTAAAAAATGCTTTATATTATAAATAACATAAGAAATAACAAAGAACAATGAAAAAAAAAAAAAAAAAAGTAGCGCGGTCATAACGTTTGAAAAAATGTCATATCTTACACACTTATAAAATAACAGTTTGCAAAGTTGTAAAGTACTGTATATCTACATCCTCACTTCCTAAATGTTTTTAGTTTTGAATAAAGTACTAGGGAAAATTTAAAATAGCAGTCAATTTTTTGTAATGTTGTTCGCTGGTCTCCCCTAAAATGAACATGAAGTAGACGTGAATTACATCACTTCCGGGTTCGGGTGTTACTTTCCACAGCTTCTGTGGCCGAGGAAGAAGCTAATTGGGAGTAATCTGCACTCCATTAGCTTCAGTAGAAGGCAAGTGAGACATCAGGGGTGGAGTAGGCCTCTGATGTTTCATTAAAGAGAACCTATCAAAATTTAGGTTCCCTATGTGATAAAAAATAAAGTTAAAGTGACTGTAAACCTCAGACATGAAATACACTAATATTGTCAAAAGTATTGTGACGCCTGCCTTTACACGCACATGAACTTTAATGGCATCCCACTCTAATGCCCTCTACACACGGTCGGATTTTCCGATGGAAAATGTCCGATCGGAGCGTGTTGTCGGAAATTCCGACCGTGTGTGGGCTCCATCGGACATTTTCCATCGGATTTTCCGACACACAAAGTTTGAGAGCAGGCTATAAAATTTTCTGACAACAAAATCCGTTGTCGGAAATTCCGATCGTGTGTACACAAATCCAACGGACAAAGTGCCGCGCATGCTCAGAATAAATAAAGAGATGAAAGCTATTGGCCACTGCCCCATTCATAGTCCCGACGTACGTGTTTTACGTCACCGCGTTTAGAACGATCGGATTTTTGTGTGACCATGTGTATGCAAGACAAGTTTGAGCCAACATCCGTCGGAAAAAATCCTAGGATTTTGTTGTCGGAATGTCCAAACAAAGTCCGACCGTGTGTACGGGGCATTAGTCTGTAGGGTTCAATATTGCGTTGGCCCACCCTTTGCAGCTATAACAGCTTCAACTCTTCTGGGAAGGCTGTCCACAAGGTTTAGGAGTGTGTCTATGGGAATGTTTGACCATTCTTCCAGAAGCCCATTCGTGAGTTCAGGCACTGATGTTGGACGGCAAGGCCTGACTTGCAGTCTCCACTCTATTTTATCCCAAAGGTGTTCTATCGGGTTGAGGTCAGGACTCCGTGCAGGCCAGTCAAGTTCTTCCACCCCAAACTCACTCATCCATGTCTTTATGGGCCTTGCTTTGTGCACTGGTGTGCAGTCATGTTGGAACAGAAAGGGGCCATCCCCAAACTGTTCCCACAAAGTTGGGAGCATGAAATTGTCCAAAATGTCTTGGTATGCTGACGACTTAAGAGTTCCCTTTTCTGGAACTAAGGGGCCAAGCCCAACCCCTGAAATACAACCCCACACCATAATCCCCCCTCCACCAAATGATTTGGACCAGTGCACAAAGCAAGGTCCATAAAGACATGGATGAGAGAGTTTGGGGTGGAGGAACTTGACTGGCCTGCACAGAGTCCTGAACGCAACCCAATAGAACACCTTTGGGATGAATTAGAGTGCAGACTGCTGGTGGGAACAGGTTAAGTTTATTTATTACTGAAAATTGTTAAACTGCTGCACTAATAGCGCATAGCATAAAAAAAGTGGAATTACCACAGTTTTTTTCTCCAGGGTCTCTGTTTTCAAAAAATATGTAATGTTTGGGGGTTTTAACTAATCTTCAGGCCTAAAAATTATTTTTTTTTTAAAACATGTGTGTAAAAAAACAGCGAAATGGTACATGTAGTCTTTGTTAATTGTTAAAACATTGTGGGCACGTGCAACTAGCCGGTCTTGCTTGCTATGCAATTGCAAACTCACTAGCCATTAGTCAGTGGCGGAACTACCAGGGGCGCAGCAGTCGCACTTGCGACCGGGCACTGACATTCCGCCACTGTCGGAGGCCCCAGCGGGGTTGCTAGTCCCATGGCTCTGAGCAGAGAGCGTATATCTCGTACAGCTCAGAGCCGACAGTTCTACCTGCTCCCCCCTCAGTCCTCACTCCCACCTTCCTCTTTCGCACAGGATGACACAGCCGATCTGCTCCTTCTCCCCCCTCCCCTCTCCTGTGTGCTTTGTGGGAAGTCAAGTGTGAAGTTAATGAGCTCACACCTCCCGCGGTACACATACGGGAGAGCAGTGGGGGGAGAAGAAGCAGATCGGCTGTGTCACTACAAGACAGTAAAGGCGCAAAAACCGGAAGCCTTATATCACCATCATGTTAGTGGCAAACTAAAATTATAAATATAACTAATATAGTCCAAAAAAGTCTATATAAAAAGGCGAGCTGATATTAGAGGATCCACACAGAGGGCTGCCTTCCAGGAAGAGCTGAAACCAAGCTCCAAAATCTGCAGGAAAAAACACAAGGGGGGGAGGCGCCTCTAAGTGTAGTATGTAAGCCAATTTATTTAAAAACACTGTACAAACAACTCACATTTTGAAGAATAAAAGACAGCATGTAGTGCGGTTATGATCCAAAAAGGGAGTCCATCAGATCGATCACAGATATCACTGCTGCCTGCCGTGCGTGGGGCTTTGCTGGACACCACTCGAGCCGGCCGCGGTGGTGATGTGATTCAAAGCGAGGCCTGGAACGCTGGTGGAAGGCAGACGCGGAGCTGTGACGTCACTGGAAAGCGACGCGTTTCCTGAGCGTACGGGCTACGATGTCACGGTAGCCGCGCTCCTTCATCAAGCTACAGATGGATCGTAGTGGCGACTTAAAAGAGAGTTGGGGGAGGGAAGGAGGGAGGAGAAAGGGAGGAAACGGAGTAGGATGGAAAGGGGAAAAGTAGTGACTGTATAAAAACACTCTATTAAATCTAAAAAAGTGCATGTCTAAAGGTAGTCCCAATTGATAGCAGACTTGCAGGTGATATATACATATATATGAAATGTGCCTATATGAAAAAACAAATAAGGGAAGGACGGTATAAAAAATATTAAATTAAATGTGAAAACATAATGGAAATAAAAATTAAAGATGGATAGATTGGCCAATACATGTCAAGCGCAGCATGGGGCCAACAAATTCTAAACATTAGATGATAATATTAAAAACTAATAGTTAATAAAAAATTAATTAAAAAATTAAAAAATTAATTAAAAGGACCTCAGTATTACAGTCAAAGGTATTGGTACATATATATATATATATATATATATATATATATATATATATATATATATATACACGCACAGATGCGCATCTATACATACACACATGTACATGTATACACCTCTGCTGTATGGCCCCTATATATACAAAACCCATGCAAAGCAGTGAACTAAGAAGCACTCATGTAAAGGAACCAATGCATATATATGGGTCATATGTAATTGATGATTTTTAAAACCATATGATGCAATAAAACCATTTGACCTCTAGGGGACAGTATGTAGTTACCGTTGGGACCACCAATTGGTTTAATTAATTTTAATAAATAAACAGATGTAGCGGAAGTATATAATATATTTATAAAATGGTTGCGATCTCGATGCTCTCATTGATTCCTCCTGGCGAGAGTACATCCAGGGTGTATATCCAGAAGGTCTCACGGGCACAAAGCTTCTTGAATCTCTCAGCAGCTGGGAGGGACCTCGGGATCTGTTCAATGACCCATACCTTGAGGCCATCCGTGGAACTCTGGTGGGCTGAGGCAAAATGTTTTGGAACACTATGGGGGTCTATTCCCCCCTCGATGAGCCTTCTGTGTTCGCCAAATCTTCGTCTCAAGGCCCTAATTGTCCGGCCTACATACATTAGGCCACAAGGACAACTAAGGCCGTAGATGACGAAGTCAGATGAACAGTTAAAAAATTCTTTCAGCATGTAAGTCTTGCCTTTGGTGGTGAAGGATTTCTGTCCGTGTTGGACGAAATTACAGGTTTTACATAAGGCCTTTCGGCATTGGTACATGCCTACCAGGGGAATTAATGTGAGTACAGGCGGTATCGTCGAAATAGGTTTAAACTTACTGGGTGACCAATATGTGCAAAATAATTCTGCGCTGCTCACAAAAGAGACATAAAGCGTCATCTTTTAGGACGAAACGCGTCGGGTAGGACCCCACTGTCGCCACTTTGTTACAGCGCTGTTTTTATCTTGGATTTTCACGTGAGTGTATATCCTTTCTATTTTAAATAAATTTTCTCGTTATCGGATTTACACTATGTGGTCCTTCCTTCCTTTTTTCCACAATTATATCATCATCTAATCCATGGAATGCTGTCTGGAGGGATCCATCTACTGAATACCCCACTCCTCCTAGGACCCACGGGATCATCTACACCTTTGGGACTCTTTACACCTCCCAGGACCCGGGCGCCACTTAGAGGAATCCAGCCATCCATGAGATCACAGGCACCTGCAGCCACTTACCACCCAAGCCTTATCTGACCCAATTCGGCGTATGCCCTGTCGGGTCCACCTCATCTGGTAAGCCTTCCCTTCTCTCGGTGGTAGTGAGCTTATTTTCATTGGAATTACCTATCTGCATTATATCTACATAAGGACTAACCATTATTATCTTTTTGTTATAATAATCATACCAGGACTACCCACTTATGTACAGTTTTTTATAGAGGTGATTCCCTTCACCACATACCCACTCATTTATGATATTGTTTAGCGCTACACTTTTTTGTTGTTTTTTAAACTTACTGGGTGCAATCTTGTTTTTAAGATTGGGAGCCCTGCGGTAGATGACTTTGGGGTGAGGTGGGAGTAACGTTTTTAAATGGGGGTCTTGGTGTAGAATACCCCAATGCCTTTCTAGGATCTTCTCCATACCTTTATGTTTGTTATGGAAGGTAGTTATAAACCTACTAGAACCATCATATGTAGGTGGATTAGTTTTGAATTTTGGTGGTTTTCCATGCAGGTAATGTTTGAAAGCTTCTTCCACTAGAATTTCAGGATATTTTTTATCAAAAATCTTTCTTTTAAGGGTTTCACTTAATTCAACGTAGTCTGAAGACGGCAGAACTGTCCTTTGGGAATGTTTGTAACCCATTTGGGAAGATGGCAACTTTCAAAATGTAGATACGAGTTGCCTGCTGTGGGCTTAGTATAATTTTTAGAGGTGATGGTGGAACCATCATGTCCCAGTTCTAGATCTAAAAAAGCGATAGTGGCTGAGTCAGTGGCTGACGTAAAAGACAGCCCATAAGGATTGGTATTGCAATGTTGGA
Source organism: Aquarana catesbeiana (assembly GCF_042186555.1). NCBI lineage: Eukaryota > Metazoa > Chordata > Amphibia > Anura > Ranidae > Aquarana > Aquarana catesbeiana. The sequence continues at coordinate 43,351,941 of NC_133325.1, forward strand.
CAAAAGGAGTTATCAGATCAATATCACCATCCCAGATGATGATTAGGTCATCAATATATCTCCCGAAGAATATGATGTTGGGCGCAAAGGGGTTGTTTTTGTAGATGAAATTGTTTTCCCATAGACCCATCGCCAGGTTTGCATAAGAGGGTGCGAAATTCGCCCCCATTGCTGTACCTTGTATCTGTTGTTAGTATTCTTCATTAAAGGAGAAGTAGTTATGTGTCAGGCAAAATCTTGTTGATTCCACAATAAACCTTGCCTGGCGCATATTAATCAGAGGATCTGTGGACAAAAATTGTTCTAATGCCATCAGTCCAAAGTCATGTGGGATGGAGGTGTATAATGAACACACGTCCAGTGAGAGCCAAACATAAGTGGGCTCCCACTTATATAGGGACAACATTTCCAGGAGATGGGTACCATCCGAATATACGATTGTAATTGGGCAACTATAGGTTGTAGGAATTGATCCATATATAAACTAAAGCCCGTAGTGACACTATCCATAGCTGCCACAATAGGTCTGCCTGGGGGATCCTGTAGGCTTTTATGGATTTTCGGCAGGTGGTAAAAGTACGGTACTTGGTAGAAGGTCTTTTACAAAAAAGACTTCTCAGTTTTAGTAATAATACCTTCTTGAAGGGCAGTGGAGATCAGTTGGTCAGCTTCAATAGCGTATTCGGTTGTGGGGTCCCTAGGAAGTTTAACCACTTGACGACCGCCTCACGCTGATGTACGTCGGCAAGGTGGCACGGACAGGCAAAATCACGTACATGTACGTGATTTGCCTTCTGCGGGTGGGGGGTCCGATCGGACCCCCCCCGGTGCCCGAGGCGGTCATGTTTTGTCCCATGGCGATCGGAGGTGAGGGGGAGGCCATCCGTTCGTGGCCCCCCCCTCGCGATCGCCGCCGGCCAATCGAATCATTCCTTTGCTGCTGTATGCTAAACAGCAGCAAAGGAAATGATGTCATCTCTCCACGGCTCGGTAATTTCCGTTCCGGCCCGAGGAGAGAAGACTTCACTGTGAGTGCACAACACTACACACACACAGTAGAACATGCCAGGCACACAAAACACCCCGATCCCCCCCCGATCGCCCCCCGATCCCCCCCCAATCACCCCCCCCCGTCACAAACTGACACCAAGCAGTTTTTTTTTTTTTTCTGATTACTGCATTGGTGTCAGTTTGTGACAGTTACAGTGTTGGGACAGTTACTGTTACCCCCCTTTAGGTCTAGGGTACCCCCTAACCCCCCTAATAAAGTTTTAACCCCTTGATCACCCCCTGTCACCAGTGTCGCTAAGCGATCATTTTTCTGATCGCTGTATTAGTGTCGCTGGTGACGCTAGTTAGGGACGTAAATATTGAGGTTCGCCGTCAGCGTTTTATAGCGTCAGAGACCCCCATATACTACCGAATAAATGTTTTAACCCCTTGATGGCCCCCTAGTTAACCCTTTCACCACTGATCACCGTATAAGTGTTACGGGTGACGCTGGTTAGTTCGTTTATTTTTTATAGTGTCAGGGCACCCGCCATTTATTACCGAATAAAGGTTTAGCCCCCTGATCGCCCGGCGGTGATATGCGTCACCCCAGGTAGCGTCAGATTAGCACCAGTACCGCTAACACCCACGCACGCAGCATACGCCTCCCTTAGTGGTATAGTATCTGATCGCATCAATATCTGATCTGATCAGATCTATACTAGCGTCCCCAGCAGTTTAGGGTTCCAAAAACGCAGTGTTAGCGGGATCAGCCCAGATACCTGCTAGCACCTGTGTTTTGCCCCTCCGCCCAGCCCACCCAAGTGCAGTATCGATCGATCACTGTCACTTACAAAACACTATACGCATAACTGCAGCGTTCGCAGAGTCAGGCCTGATCCCTGCGATCGCTAACAGTTTTTTTGGTAGTATTTTGGTGAACTGGCAAGCACCAGCCCCAGGCAGCGTCAGGTTAGCGCCAGTAGCGCTAACACCCACGCACGCAGCATACGCCTCCCTTAGTGGTATAGTATCTGTACGGATCAATATCTGATCCGATCAGATCTATACTAGCGTCCCCAGCAGTTTAGGGTTCTCAAAAACGCAGTGTTAGCGGGATCAGCCCAGATACCTGCTAGCACCTACGTTTTGCCCCTCCGCCCGGCCCAGCCCAGCCCACCCAAGTGCAGTATCGATCGATCACTGACACTTACAAAACACTAAATGCATAACTGCAGCGTTCGCAGAGTCAGGCCTGATCCCTGCGATCGCTAACAGTTTTTTTGGTAGTATTTTGGTGAACTGGCAAGCACCAGCCCCAAGCAGCGTCAGGTTAGCGCCAGTGGCACTAACACCCACGCACGCAGCATACACCTCCCTTAGTGGTATAGTATCTGAACGGATCAATATCTGATCCGATCAGATCTATACTAGCGTCCCCAGCAGTTTAGGGTTCCCAAAAACGCAGTGTTAGCGGGATCAGCACAGATACCTGCTAGCACCTGCATTTTGCCCCTCCGCCCGGCCCAGCTCAGCCCACCCAAGTGCAGTATCGATCGATCACTGTCACTTACAAAAGACTAAACGCATAACTGCAGCGTTCGCAGAGTCAGGCCTGATCCCTGCGATTGCTAACAGTTTTTTTGGTAGCGTTTTGGTGAACTGGCAAGCACCAGCGGCCTAGTACACCCCGGTCGTAGTCAAACCAGCACTGCAGTAACACTTGGTGACGTGGCGAGTCCCATAAGTGCAGTTCAAGCTGGTGAGGTGGCAAGCACAAGTAGTGTCCCGCTGCCACCAAAAAGACAAACACAGGCCCGTCGTACCCATAGTGCCCTTCCTGCTGCATTCGCCAATCCTAATTGGGAACCCACCGCTTCTGCAGCGCCCGTACTTCCCCCATTCACATCCCCAACCAAGTGCAGTCGGCTGTATGAGAGGCATTTTCTTTATGTCCTCCCGAGTACCCCTACCCAACGAACCCCCCCAAAAAAGATGTTGTGTCTGCAGCAAGCGCGGATATAGACGTGACACCCGCTATTATTGTCCCTTCTGTCCTGACAATCCTGGTCTTTGCATTGGTGAATGTTTTGAACGCTACTATGCACTAGTTGAGTATTAGCGTAGGGTACAGCATTCCACAGACTAGGACACACTTTCACAGGGTCTCCCAAGATGCCATCGCATTTTGAGAGACCCGAACCTGGAAACGGTTACAGTTATAAAAGTTAGTTACAAAAAAAGTGTAAAAAAAAAAAAAAAAAAATATATAAAATAAAAAAAAATAGTTGTTGTTTTATTGTTCTCTCTCTCTCTATTCTCTCTATTGTTCTGCTCATTTTTACTGTATTCTTTTCTGCAATGTTTTATTGTTATTATGTTTTATCATGTTTGCTTTTCAGGTATGCAATTTTTTATAATATATGAGTATTTTGCAGACCTCACTTTTTGTCACCAAGTTTTGAAAATTGAAAAAAGAAAAAAAAAAAAGTTTTTTCTTGTCTTTCTTCATTTTCAAAAACAAATGAGAGCTGCAAAATACTCACCATGCCTCTCAGCAAATAGCTTGGGGTGTCTACTTTCCAAATTGGGGTCATTTGGGGGGGTTTTGTGCCACCTGGGCATTCCATGGCCTCCGAAACTGTGATAGGCAGTGAAGAGTGAAATCAAAAATTTTCACCCTTAGAAATCCTGAAGGCGGTGATTGGTTTTCGGGGTCCCGTGCACAGCTAGGCTCCCAAAAAGTCCCACACATGTGGTATCCCCATACTCAGGAGAAGCAGCTAAATGTATTTTGGGGTGCAATTCCACATATGCCCATGGCCTGTGTGAGCAATATATCATTTAGTGACAACTTTGTGCAAAAAAAAAAAAAATGTGTCACTTTCCCGCAACTTGTGTCAAAATATAAAATATTCCATGGACTCAATATGCCTCTCAGCAAATAGCTTGGGGTGTCTACTTTCCAAAATGGGGTCATTTGGGGGGGTTTTGTGCCACCTGGGCATTCCATGGCCTCCGAAACTGTGATAGGCAGTGAAGAGTGAAATCATAAATTTACACCCTTAGAAATCCTGAAGGCGGTGATTGGTTTTCGGGGGGCCCCGTACGCGGCTAGGCTCCCAAAAAGTCCCACACATGTGGTATCCCCGTACTCAGGAGAAGCAGCAGAATGTATTTTGGGGTGCAATTCCACATATGCCCATGGCCTGTGTGAGCAATATATCATTTAGTGACAACTTTTTGTAAATATTTTTTTTTTTTTTTTTTGTCATTATTCAATCACTTGGGACAAAAAAAATAAATATTCAATGGGTTCAACATGCCTCTCAGCAATTTCCTTTGGGTGTCTACTTTCCAAAATGGGGTCATTTGGGGGGGTTTTGTACTGCCCTGCCATTTTAGCACCTCAAGAAATGACATAGGCAGTCATAAACTAAAAGCTGTGTAAATTACAGAAAATGTACCCTAGTTTGTAGACGCTATAACTTTTGCGCAAACCAATAAATATACGCTTATTGACATTTTTTTACCAAAGACATGTGGCCGAATACATTTTGGCCTAAATGTATGACTAAAATTGAGTTTATTGGATTTTTTTTATAACAAAAAGTAGAAAATATCATTTTTTTTCAAAATTTTCGGTCTTTTTCCGTTTATAGCGCAAAAAATAAAAACCGCAGAGGTGATCAAATACCATCAAAAGAAAGCTCTATTTGTGGGAAGAAAAGGACGCAAATTTCGTTTGGGTACAGCATTGCATGACCGCGCAATTAGCAGTTAAAGCGACGCAGTGCCAAATTGGAAAAAGACCTCTGGTCCTTAGGCAGCATAATGGTCCGGGGCTCAAGTGGTTAACATATGTCGTGTTGTCAGAAAGTAACCTGTATGATTCTTTAAGGTAATCTGATTTATTTTGTAGTGCAATACCCCCTCCTTTATCTGCAGATTTGATTACCAAATCCTCTGTATGAGTGATTTGATCAAGTGCTTTCATCTCGGAAGGTGACAAGTTGTTAGATTTGGAGGCCGAGGAAGATTCACATAATTTCTTTAAATCTGAAAAAACAATTCTATAAAAGGCTTCTATGTAAGGGCCTTTAGATTGTGTGGGAAAGAATATTGATTTGGGTTTAAGTGAAGTGTGGACAATAGGGGGAGATGATGCAAGATGCTGGGTCAGTATACAGAGCAGCATGTCGTCACCGTGAGATGCATCAGGGTCATCAGTGTCTAGAAGAGATTCAGAACTAGGCTCCGGTGACACTATGGTGGAATGGGTCTGGGAATTAATATCAGGATTACATGAGGTGTTGGCTGATTTCTCTGATTGGATATGAAAGTGCCTCTTAAGGGTGAGGTTCCGTATATAACCATTAAGGTCTTTGAAAAGGACAAAAGGATTAGGTTTATTGGTAGGTGCAAAATTAAGTCCGCGGCCAAGGAGGGATAAGTCTGCATGGGATAACGTATGAGAGGATAAGTTAAATATTTTTACAGTTTGGGGTATTTCAGCGTGTTTGTCTGATTTCCTGCCTCGTCCTCCTCTGCAGCCTCTTCTGTGAGCTTTCTTTTTCGGGAGGTCTGTGCTAGAGGAGGACTGAGCACTAAAAAAGGAGCAGGGGAAGAGAGTATAGTACTGGAGGAGGATGTAGATGGAGAGGCACAGGGGATCAATTTACTCAGGGTGGAAGGTACCTTAGTTTGCAGAAGTTTTGACTTAGTGGAAATGGATTGATCGGCTGGGTTAGAGATGGAGGAGAGGACAGTGAGGGTGTTGGAGACATCAATAGGGGTAACTCGAACTAGAGCACTAGAAGCAGGGGAAATAGGTTGGATCGTGAGTGGTGGGTTAGGAGACCTATTATAGAATTGATGTAGAGCACGAATAAGTTCATCCTTTTTATTATTATTGTTATTAATTTGTGTATAGTTGTTAGGATAAGGTCTAGAGGTGGTATGATATTTCTGAGGGTGATGGGGCAACGGATCATGAACCTGTGAATGGCAATTATTCCGCTGGTGACTGGTAGGTATTCTACTGTTAGGAAGTCGGATGCTCATGAGAGGTATGGGAGGATGACTGGGAGGTGCAGGATCATGTCTGGTATGGCTGGGAGGATGGGGATTAGTACTGGTATGAAGTGTATGGGGAATATTCTTTTTATTCCATGAGAAGATCCTATTGAGATTATAGTCATCCAAGTCACGCTTGAATTTCCCCATTTTTTTTATTTATGAAGTTGTCCTCATCCTTTTTTGTATTTTCCTTCAATATTTCTAACCATGAAGATGGAATATGGACTGAAAGTCTAGAGATCTCTTCTATAATGGAATTGACTTGTTGACTAGTTGAGTTAAATCTGTCCGTACGGTGGGAGATGAGTGTTCCCATCCACTTGGTAGTGCAGAATTCTGCAATACTAGCCCATTTCTTTTTTACACTCTTCATTCAAGAAGAGGGGACAGTCTTTCATCACACGAATCAATGAGAGCATCGAGATCGCAACCATTTTATAAATATATTATATACTTCCGCTACATCTGTTTATTTATTAAAATTGATTAAAGCAATTGGTGGTCCCAATGGTAACTACATACTGTCCCCTAGAGGTCAAATGGTTTTATTGCATCATATGGTTTTAAAAATCATCAATTACATATGACCCATATATATGCATTGGCTCCTTTACATGAGTGCTTCTTAGTTCACTGCTTTGCATGGGTTTTGTATATATAGGGGCCATACAGCAGAGGTGTATACATGTTATAGATGCGCATCTGTGCGTGTGTATATATATATATATATATATATATATATATATATATATATATATATATGTACCAATACCTTTGACTGTAATACTGAGGTCCTTTTAATAATTTTTTTAATTTTTTAATTAATTTTGTATTAACTATTAGTTTTTAATATTATCATCTAATGTTTAGAATTTGTTGGCCCCATGCTGCACTTGACATGTATTGGCCAATCTATCCATCTTTAATTTTTATTTCCATTATGTTTTCACATTTAATTTAATATTTTTTATACCGTCCTTCCCTTATTTGTTTTTTCATATAGGCACATTTCATATATATGTATATATCACCTGCAAGTCTGCTATCAATTGAGACTACCTTTAGACATGCACCTTTTTAGATTTAATAGAGTGTTTTTATACGGTCACTACTTTTCCCCTTTCCATCCTACTCCGTTTCCTCCCTTTCTCCTCCTTCCTTCCCTCCCCCAACTCTCTTTTAAGTCGCCACTACGATCCATCTGTAGCTTGATGAAGGAGCGCGGCTACCGTGACATCGTAGCCCGTACGCTCAGGAAACGCGTCGCTTTCCAGTGACATCACAGCTCCGCGTCTGCCTTCCACCAGCGTTCCAGGCCTCACTTTGAATCACATCACCACCGCGGCCGGCTCGAGCGGTGTCCAGCAAAGCCCCACGCACGGCAGGCAGCAGTGATATCTGTGGTCGATCTGATGGACTCCCTTTTTGGATCATAACCGCACTACATGCTGTCTTTTATTCTTCAAAATGTGCGTTGTTTTTACAGTGTTTTTAAATAAATTGGCTTACATACTACACTTAGAGGCAGATCGGCTGTGTCACCCCGTGCAAAAGAGAAGGGGGGGAGGGACAGGGGGGGGGGGAGCAGGTAGAACTGTCAGCTCTGAGCTGTATGAGAGATTCTCTCCGCTCAGAGACGTGCTGAGGAGGCAGGCAGCATTGATGAGCACTGATCGGCTGCACCGATAGGCAGTGCTGATAGGTGGTATTGAGGAGAAATGATCTGTGGCACAGATAGGCAGTGTGGCACTGATGGGCAGATGAGCACTGATAGGCAGCATTGATGAGCACTGATAGGTGGCACTGATGGGCACTGATAGTTGGCACTGATAGGCAGCACTGATAGGTAGCATTGATGAGCAAGGATCTGTGGCATGGATAGGCGGCACTAATAGGTGGCATTGATGAGCACTGATGGGGATTGAGCACTGATAGGCAGCATTGAGGAGCACTGATAGGTGGCACTGATGGGCACTGATAGGTGGCACTCATAGGCAGCACTAATAGGTGGCATTGATGAGCAATGGTCTGTGGTACGGATGGTTGGCGCAGCACTGATGGGCTTTGATGAGCACTGATAGGCAGCATCGATGAGCACTGATAGGTGGCACTGATGGGCACTGATAGGCGGCATTGATGAGCAATAATAGGTGTCATGGATAGGCGGCACTGATGGGCATTATTGAACACTGATAGGCAGCACTCATAGGCTGCACTGATGGTCACTGATAGGCAGCATTGATGGGCACTTACAGGTGGCACTGATAGGCATTGAGCACTGATAGGTGGCACTGATAGGCGCTGATGGGCAGCATTGATGAGCACTGATAGGTGGCACTGATGGGCACTGAAATGCGGCATTGATTAGCTCTGATGGGTGGCACTGATAGGCATCATTGATGGGCACTGATAGGCGGCACTGATGGGCATTGAGCACTGATAAGCAGCACTGATAGGTGGCACTGATGGACACTGGTAGGCGGCACTGAGAGGCACTGATAGGCAGTATTGATGAGCACTGATAGGCGGCACTGAAATGCAGCACTGATAGGCGGCATTGATGAGCACTGATAGGCGGCACTGAAATGCAGCACTGATAGGGGGTATTGATGGGCATTGATAGGTGGTACTGATAGGCAGCATTGATGAGCAACGATAGGCTGCACTGAAATGCAGCACTGATCGGCGGCACTGATAGGCAGCATTGATGGGCACTAATAGGAGGCATTTATTAGCACTGATAGGCAGCACTGATTATCAGTGTAAACAATGTACTGACATTCTGGGCAGTTAATGCCTCTCCTTTCCTAACACAGACACAGCATGGGAGGAAAGGGCTGCCGATACCCAGCAAGTCTGTTTACATGTGATCAGCTAATCACATGGTAAAGGGCCGCCGTGATAGCGCTGGATGCACGTCCCAGGGGGCCTATGGGAGGCAGAGTTCTGGGAGGATATCCATGGACACCATCCCAAAATTGGAAGCCCGGGGGTCGGATGGAAGGGGGGGGCCCATCATGGTTTGTTGCACCGGGCCCCCCGAAGGTTCTAGTTACACCCCTGCCAATAGGATTACAGCAAACTGCAGTTGACGCTGTGAATTGGCTCTCAGATAACCCACTTTTGAATTTAGTAAAGACCTAAAGATTTATTTCTGAACTCCTGTACTTATATTACTGCAATCTCTCCTCTTCAGCGTCTGCTTTTTAATGAAATATTACCGTGAAGTGAACCAAAAATGTTTTTTAGCGTGCGGCTGAAATTACAGTGTGAGTTCCAGCTCTCAGTAGGATAATGCTCATACCCAGCATGCAAAAACAGGAGGATGTGCACACTACACCGCAAACTTTAGAAGTTTAATGTAAGTCAAGGCAAAAAATCAAAAAAATCAAAAACAAAATCTGCTCTTGAATTAATGAGAACCAGATCATTTAAATTTACATTTTGTTTAAAAGTTTACAGGTGAATAAACTGAAGTTTCCTATAATTCATATACGATTATTAAAATGTATTTAACTGTGAAATCTTTATATTACATATAAATTAAAGGTGTATCAATGATATACAGTCAGGTCCGTAAATATTGGGACATCGACACAAGTCTAATTTTTTTGGCTCTATATACCACCACAATGGATTTGAAATGAAATGTGCTTTAACTGCAGACTTTCAGCTTTAAATTGAGGGTATTTACATCCAAATCAGGTGAACGGTGTAGGAATTACAACAGTTTGTGTGCCTCCCACTTTTTAAGGGACCAAAAGTAATGGGGCAATTGGCTGCTCAGCTGTTCCATGGCCAGGTGTGTGTTATTAACTCATTATCCCATTTACAAGGAGCAGATAAAAGGTCCAGAGTTCATTTTAAGTGTGCTATTTGCATTTGGAATCTGTTGCTGTCAACTCTCAATATGAGATCAAAAGAGCTGTCACTATCAGTGAAGCAAGCCATCATTAGGCTAAAAAAAAAACAAAACAAACCCATCAGAGAGGTAGCAAAAACATTAGGTGTGGCCAAATCAACTGTTTGGAACATCCGTAAAAAGAAAGAACGCACCGGTGAGCTCAGCAACACCAAAAGACCCGAAAGACCACGGAAAACAACTGTGGTGGATAACTGAAGAATTCTATCCCTGGTGAAGAAAACACCCTTCACAACAGTTGGTCAGATCAAGAACAGGAGGTAGGTGTATGTGTGTCAAAGTCAACAATCAAGAGAAGACTTCACCAGAGTGAATACAGAGGGTTCACCACAAGATATAAACCATTGGTGAGCCTCAAAAACAGGAAGGCCAGATTAGAGTTTGCCAAACAACATCTAAAAAAGCCTTCACAGTTCTGGAACAACATCCTATGGACAGATGAGACCAAGATCAACTTGTACCAGAGTGATGGGAAGAGAAGAGTATGGAGAAGGAAAGGAACTGCTCATGATCCAAAGCATACCACCTCATCAGTGAAGCATGGTGGTGGTAGTGTCATGGCGTAGGCATGTATGGCTGCCAATGGAACTGGTTCTGTTGTATTTATTGATGATGTGACTGCTGACAAAAGCAGCAGGATGAATTCTGAAGTGTTTCAGGCAATATTATCTACTCATATTCAGCAAAATGCTTCAGAACTCATTGGACGGTGCTTCACAGTGCAGATGGACAATGAACTGAAGCATACTGCAAAAGCAACCAAAGAGTTTTTTAATGGAAAGAAGTGGAATGTTATGCAATGGCCAAGTCAATCACCTGACCTGAATCCGGTTGAGCATGCATTTCACTTGCTGAAGACAAAACTGAAGGGAAAATGCCCCAAGAACAAGCAGGAACTGAAGACAGTTGCAGTAGAGGCCTGGCAGAGCATCACCAGGGATGAAACCCAGCGTCTGGTGATGTCTATGCGATTTGCAACCAAGTATTAAAAAGTGAAAGTTTGTAGGATGATTGTTAATCTGTCCCATTACTTTTGGTCCCTTAAAAAGTGGGAGGCACATATACAAACTGTTGTAATTCCTACACCGTTCACCTGATTTGGATGTAAATACCCTTAAATTAAAGCTGAAAGTCTGCAGTTAAAGCATATCTTGTTGGTTTCATTTCAAATCCATTCTGGTGGTGTATAGAGCCAAAAAGATTCGAATTCTGACGATGTCCCAATATTTATGGACCTGACTGTATTTAGTTTGCATAAGATGTTGGGCTTTCTAGTGCGAAAGCCCAGCAATAGCTGCTTTTTGGTAGTTTAAGAAACCTAATTCATGTAGGTCTGTATTTGCCAGGAGTGAACATTCAGCATCTTTACAAAGGCAAAGATTAAAATAATTCTAGCCCTTGGACATTGTGAGTGTTTTATGTTATTAGAAACACCAGATAATCTATTGCTTCCAGTCTGATAGGACCTGTCTAATAGACACGTAGTGAGATGAAATCTGCATATATAATATTAGACTTGCCTTCCCTGGTGTGTATATAACTACAAACTGTACATGGAAGCGAGGTTTTGAAAACACAAACACCCCTTAAGAGTCCATTCACACTTAAAAATCGTGTGATTTCCATTGCGACTTTACCGTGCAACTTGGTGTGACTTCGATGCGTTTTCTTTTGCAACTTTGTTACAACTTAAGCACCATATGGCCATATGGTGTGACCAAATCCCCATATTTTTTGAAAATGTTCAGGTGTTTTAAATAGCCTTGCAGGAGTTAAATGTCATTTTATGGCTGCATCATCTTTAATGCATCTTTTAGGGTGTGCCCCCCAAATCTTTGTTTGTTTGTTACGACTTTGACATTTGACCAATGTGATCGATTGGTTTGAATCCCTAGACATGTGCAGAACGGAAAAATGTGCTTGGTTTCAATTATTTTTTTTTTTTATTTTCTAACGAATTCCAAATTTTCAGATCAAATCAAATTCGAATAAGTTAAAAAAAAGATTGATCGATTTGACTTCTGTGTGACGAATAGCTGGTTGTTAAACGCGCTGGGAGGACGGACGCCATGTCCTTAACAACTGATGACTCGTTAGCTGTCTGATTTCTGAATGTAAAAAAAAGAATGCCAGCAATGAAAAAATGCCGTGGGGTCCCCCCCATGACAAATTTTAAAATAAAAACGGCGTGGGATCCCCCCCCAAATCCATACCAAACCCTTATCTGAGCATGCAGCCTGGTAGGCCAGGAAAGGGGGGGGGAGTAAGCGCCTCTCACCTGAACCATACCAGCCACATTCCCTCAACATGCTTTGGGCCCCCCCCACAAGTATGTAGATAGGGACAAGGGCCTTTTTTTTCACAACCCTGGCCGGTGGTTGTGGTGATCTGGTGGCGGGGGACTTATCGGAACAAGGGGGCCACCAGATCCCACCCCTCCAAAAAAGTGTAAAAAGTAAATAAAACACAAGTTTTTGAAAAATTCCTTTATTAAAAAATTTTAAAAAAATGTCCCTCAGTGATTTTAATATCAAAAACATCCTGAATATGATAGCCTGTGCCCTGCCAGCATTTGACAAATTCTTTAAAAAAAAAAAAAAAAATGTCCCCTGGCGTACATCCATTGTCAATCACGCCGCCCGCCGCCACCGCCGACCCAAAAAAAGAAAAAAAAAAAAAACACTCCATCCCTGACGAAAGTTCCCATCGTCTGCCAGCTCCGGCGTGTGACAGCTGTTAAATAACTAAGGGGTGGGCCACCCAGTGATGTCACCAACCCAGCATGCCATCAGTCGATGATGTCACAAGAGGACGAGCCACCCGTTGATGTCACCAGTGGTTCTGCTTCTTATTTAACCACTTCAATACCGGGCATTTTCACCCCCTTCCTGCCCAGGCCAATTTTCAGTTTTCAGTGCTGTCGCATTTTGAATGACAACTGCACGCTCATGCAACACAATGAAATTTTTATTTGTTTTTTTCCCACAAATAGAGCTTTCTTTTGGTGGTATTTGATAATCTGGAGTTTTTATTTTTTTAAGCTATAAACAAAAGAAGAGTGACAAGTTTGAAAAAACACAATATTTTTAACTTTTTGCTATAATAAATATCCCAATTTAAAAAAAACAAAAAATCAAATTTATTTCTCAGTTTAGGCCGATATGTATTCTTCTACATATTTTTGGTAAAAAGAAATCGCAATAAGCGTATATTGATTGGTTTGCGCAAAAGTTATAGCGTCTACAAAATAGGGGAAAGTTTTATGTTATTTTTATTATTTTATTTTTTTTTACTAGTAATGTCGGCGATCTGCGATTTTTATCATGACTGCGACATTGCGGCGAACACATCGGACACTTTTGACACTATTTTGGGACCATTCACATTTATACAGCGATCAGTGCTATAAAAATGCACCGATTACTCTATAAATGTCACTGGCAGGGAAGGGGTTAACACTAGGGGGCGATCAAGGGGTTAAATGTGTTACCTAGGGCGTGGTTCTAACTGTAGGGGGAGGGGACTCACAAGGGGAGGAGAACGATCGGTGTTCCTCTATACTGGGAACACACGATCGGTCTCCTCTCACCTGACAGGGCGTGGACCTGTGCGCTTACACACACAGATCCACGGTCCTGCTCTGTTATCGGGCAATCGCGGGTGCCCGGCGGACATCGCGGCCACCGGGCATGCGCACCGGGTCCTGAGTGATGCAGCGGGCGCATGCCCCCTAGACAGCCGGGAAGCCCAGGACGTCATATGACGCCCGCCCAGGATGGGAGATACCTCCTGCGGATGTCATATTACTATGGGTGGGTAGGGAAGTGGTTAAGAGCTGTGTCACCTGGCAGACAGCGGGTGTCTTTGTCGGGCAGGTTTTTTTTTCTCTCTTTTTTCGGGTTGGCAGTGGCGGCGGGCATCGTGATTGACGATGGATGTAAAGGAATTGTCAAATGCTGGCAGGGAACAGGCATTCCTATTCAGGCTGTTTTTGATATTAAAATTACCTTGATGTGCCTGGAATGTATTTAGCAGATTTAAACTGAGGGTTCTGTTGGGCTTAAAATATCACTTGTGCACTAGGATTCCTTTTATTCCGGTCCTATCACGTCACGTCAACGAAAAAAACCCCAAAACCTCAAAAAACACAACATTTAGCTATCGGTTAATCAATTCTTGGGCTACAGAGTTGTTTATTGTGCCGTTACTCTATATTTCAGTCCACGTTAATGGTCGGTTTTGCCTTTGATGAAATGTCAGAAACCGCTCGTAAAAACAGCAGGCCATGTAACGCAGCAAGCACGGGCGAGGAGGATTTACAGAGTACAAATATCTTCTATAAACACCAACATCCCTTACTGCCATTGTTTATTCATGAAACCAGCAAAGTTTAAGTGTTTCAAGGGAGCCTGATTTAACTTTGCACAGAAATAATTTCACTCTCTGCCTGTTTAATGAATTGATTCTTCAACTTCTAGCAATAACCCTGCTGTGCAGATGGAGAAAGGTGTATGTATTGCATTCTTCTTTTAATGTTTGCATGCTTTTTATATATTTGATATAAATATTGTGCGGAGATCTTTAGCACCCTTTTCAAAACAAAACCAAACCGGCAAAAAGCCTGTCACAAGCATACCCCCTGCCAGTGTAATTCCTCCTGATATTTACTTTCATTAGATATGTTCCTCGAAGGCGGGGCCAAAAAATAAAATTGTTCCACCCCCAAGTACCACCTTATTGGCAATGGGTGCAAGGATCTTCTACAAAGTTAGTTCTGAAAAAAGAATGGTGTGGGAAAAAGAGGTTTTAAATCTGACTTTTACCCACACTGGTAAGCAACTGAGACCTGTCAGTAGCATACCTCCCAACTTTTTGAGATGGGAATGAGGGACACCTATTAGCAAAAGTATGTAGGCATAGGGCACACCCCTTCCACACCCCCTTAAAGGAGAATAACACACAAAAAAAAAGATTACGTAAACCCAACAGTAATTTTTTTTTTACTGCTATTATTCCTTTATACTGGCTTTTGACATTTACAAATGCAGAAATTTGGAAATTGTATGAAAGGTTTAGCACTGTGAAACACTTTTTGAAAGAGAAAAAGTATATTTTATATACAGCTATATACAGTCAGGTCCATAAATATTGGGACACCAACACAATTCTAATCTTTTTGGCTCTATACACCACCAAAATGGATATAAAATAAAACGATCAAGATGTGATTTAACTGCAGACTTTCAGCTTTAATTTGAGGGTATTTACATCCAAATCAGGTGAACGGTGTAGGAATTAAACAGTTTGTATATGTGCCTCCCACTTTTTAAGGGACCAAAAGTAATAGGACAGATTTACAATCATCCATAAAACTTTCACTTTTTAATACTTGGTTGCAAATCCTTTGCAGTCAATTGCAGCCTGAAGTCTGGAACGCATAGACATCACCAGACGTTGGGTTTCATCCCTGATGATGCTCTGCCAGGCCTCTACTGCAACTGTCTTCAGTTCCTGCTTGTTCTTGGGGCATTTTCCCTTCAGTTTTGTCTTCAGCAAGTGAAATGCATGCTCAATCAGATTCTGGTCAGGTGATTGACTTGGCCATTGCATAATATTCCACTTCTTTCACTTGAAAAACTCTTTGGTTGCTTTCGCAGTATGCTTCGGGTCATTGTCCATCTGCACTGTGAAGCGCCGCCCAATGAGTTCTGAAGCATTTTGCTGAATATGAGCAGATAATATTGCCCGAAACACTTCAGAATTCATCTTGCTGCTTTTGTCAGCAGTCACATCATCAATAAATACAAGAGAACCAGTTCCATTGGCAGCCATACATGCCCACACCATGACACTACCACCACCATGCTTCACTGATGAGGTGGTATGCTTTGGATCATGAGGAGTTCCTTTCCTTCTCCATACTCTTCTCTTCCCATCACTCTGGTACAAGTTGATCTTGGTCTCATCTATCCATAGGCTGTTGTTCCAGAACTGTGAAGGCTTTTTTAGATGTTGTTTGGCAAACTCTAATCTGGCCTTCCTGTTTTTGAGGCTCACCAATGGTTTACATCTTGTGGTGAACCCTCTGTATTCACTCTGGTGAAGTCTTCTCTTGATTGTTGACTTTGACACACATACACCTACCTCCTGGAGAGTGTTCTTGAACTGGCCAACTGTTGTGAAGGGTGTTTTCTTCACCAGGGAAAGAATTCTTCGCTCATCCACCACAGTTGGTTTCTGTGGTCTTCCGGGTCTTTTGGTGTTGTTGAGCTCACCGGTGCGTTCTTTCTTTTTCAGGATGTTCCAAACAGTTGATTTGGCCACACCTAATGTTTTTGCTATCTCTGATGGATTTGTTTTGTTTTTTCAGCCTAATGTTGGCTTGCTTCACTGATAGTGACAGCTCTTTGGATCTCATATTGAGATTTGACAACAACAGATTCCAAATGCAAATAGCACACTTGAAATGAACTTTGGACCTTTTATCTGCTCCTTGTAAATGAGATAATGAGGGAATAAAACACACCTGGCCATGGAACAGCTGAGCAGCCAATTGTCCCATTACTTTTGGTCCCTTAAAAAGTGGGAGGCACATATACAAACTGTTGTAATTCCTTCACCTGATTTGAATGTAAATACCCTCAAATTAAAGCTGAAAGTCTGCAGTTAAAGAGGGTTCGTTTCATTTCAAATCCATTGTGGTGGTGTATAGAGCCAAAAAGATTAGAATTGTTTTGATGTCCCAATATTTATGGACCTGACTGTAGATCAGACCAAAATGAGGGACAAATGAGGAGGAAAGAGGGACAGAGGGACATTGTTCCAAATCAGGGACAGCTGGGAGCTATGCAGTAGGTGCACAGCCATGTTTAGTCTACAGTTATAAGACTTTTGAATAGGCATTGCTTGTATTTTGAAAATAATAATAATAATTAGACGTGCACTGACAAAATTTTTTTTTCCTTTTCGTTTCATTTGTTTTTTTTTTTTTCTTTTTTGTTTTTCGGGTCTTTCGTTATGATCGAAATTCGTAAATTCATAAATTTGTAAATCCGTAAATTTGTAATTCGAAAATTCAAAAATAAGAAAGGAAATCCGAAAATTTGAAAGAATAATTAACTAACTAACTAATAATAACTAACTATTAAATTATAGGTATTGGAATTTCCTATCAAATTTGGCTGTTAGTGAACGTAACAAATACAAATTTGTCCGAAGTTACGAAATAACAAATGCCGCATCTAAACAAATGGATACAAATTAATAATAAGTAATAATAATAATAATAATAAAACATTTTTATTATTATTGTTGTTATTTATTATTATTAATTAGTTACGTTCCATTCTTTTAGACATGGCATTCGTCATTTTGGATAATTCGTAACTTCAGATAAATTCAAGTTTGTTACGTTCACCAAAAGCCAAATTTGAAAGGAAATTCCAATACCTATAATTTAATAGTTAGTAATAGTTACGTTATTTTTAGCTAGTTATTATTTCCAAATTTTGGGGTTTTCTGATTTAGAATTTCCGAATTTTCTGAAAAATTTGTTAAATAGTTTTTCCCTAATTCGGATATTTCCGACTTAACGAATCTGTCCAGATTCGTTAAAAAACTAATTCGGAACGAAATGAATTGCACATGTCTAATAATAATAATAATAATAAAGTGGTTCTAAAGGCAGAAGGTTTTTTTTATCGTATTGCATTCTGTGCATTAAGATAACCTTCTGTGTGCAGAAGCCCTCTTCAGCCCCCTTAATACTTACCTGAGCCCCATCTCGATCCAGCAATGTTGCACGAGAGCCTCGTCTGTCCGGCACTCTCCCTTCTCACTAGCTGAAACAGCAGCGGGTGCCATTGGCTCCTGCTACTGTCAATCAAAGTCAGTGAGCCAATGAGGAGAGAGAGAGTGGGCTGGGCTGGGCTGGGCCGAGCCGTGACTCACACAGAGCAGTTGCTCGGCTCAGGTGCCCCCATAGCAAGCTGCTTGCTGTGGGGGCACTCGGCAGGAGGGAGGGGCCAGGAGTGCCGACGAAGGACTGGAGAAGAGGAGGATCTGGGCTGCTCTGTGCAAAACCATTACACAGAGCAGGTAAGTATAACATGTTTTTTCTTTTTAAACAAAAAAAAACAAGACTTTACTATCAATAAGAATAATAAATAGAAAAATAATACAAATTAACATAATATCTATGTGATGACCAGGCCTTTTTCTGACACTTGTTGTTTACAAGTAAAAATTTGTATTTTTTTGCTAGAAAACCTTATATATTTTTTTTAGCAGAGACCCTAGAGATTAAAATAGCAGCCGTTGCCATTTTTTGTGTCACATGGTTTTTGCGCAGCAGTTTTTCAAACGCATTTTTTTTGGAAAATATACACTTTCATGAATTAAGATGAAAAAAAAAACATAATATATACCCAAATTTTTTCATGCTTTTAAATTACGTGCGCTCGCCAAATTACGGTACTTAAAAATCTCCATAGGCAGCGTTTTAAAAATGTCTACAGGTTACCAGTTTAGAGTTAAAGAGGAGGTCTAGTGCTAGAATTATTGCTCTTGCTCAGACGTTTGCGGCGATACCTCACATGTGTGGTGTGAACACCGTTTAGATATGTGGACATTACCTACGTATGCGTTCACCACTGCGAGTGAGCACACAGGGATGGGGACGCTTTAACCACTTCCATACCGGGCCTATTCTGGCACTCCTCTCCTACATGTAAAAATCATCATTTTTTTGCTAGAAAATTACTCAGAACCCCCAAACATTATATATGTTTTTTTTTTATCAGACACCCTAGGGAATAAAATGGCGGTCACTGCAACTTTGTATGTTGCACGGTACTTGCGCAACAATTTTTCAAATGCGTTTTTTTGGGGAAAAAAACAGTTTCGTGAATTAAAAAATAACAAAACATTAAAATTAGCCCAATTTTTTTGTATAATTTGAAAGATGAAGTTAAGCCGAATAAACAGATACCCAACATGTCACGTTTTAAAATTGCGCACACTCATGGAATGGCGCCAAACTTCGGTTCTTAAAAATCTCCATAGGCGACGCTTTAAATTTTTTTTACAGGTGACCAGTTTAGCTTTACAGAGGTGGTCTAGTGAATAATAATTGCTCTCACTCTAATGCACGCGGCGATACCTCACATCTGTGGTTTAAACAGCGTTTACATATGTGGGCAGGACTTACGTGTCCGTTTGCATCTGTGCACGAGCTACCGGGGACAGGGGTGCTTTCATTTTTTTCTTTATCTTTTTATTGCTTATTTTACTTTACTTTTTTATTTTTACACTTTCTCTCTTTTTTTTTTTGATCACTTTTATTCCTATTACAAGGGATGTAAACATGTAATAGGAATGGTGTGTGACAGGTCCTCTTTAAGGAGTGATGGGGGGTCAATATCTCACCTCCAGGCTGGAAAGCATGAGATCAAAAAAAAAAATTCACAATCCCATTACTTCCAGCCACTATCGCGGCTTTGTTTACAAGCACGGCCTGGACATGACCTCATAATGTTGCTCCCGGGCCTCAGACGGTCATAGAGATGACTGGTGACCATCTGGTCACTGGAAATTTCTATGACTGCCATCTGGCACCTGCCAATTTTTTCCCTGGGTCTCCGATGGCACGGGAGAGCCTGGAGAAGCACCAGAGGGCTTCTCCGGCTTGCTGAACTGCTGGGCTTGCTGAACTGCCGCTATGATCGTTCTTACGGTGCACAGAATCGCCGCTGAAAAAGAGGATATCTGAATGATGCCTGTAGCTGTACTGTAGGCATCATTCAGATGTTCCCACTGAAAGGCAAGGACGTCATATGACTGCCTTGAGCTGGAAGTGGTTAAACATTTTTTTTTCAATTATTTTATTACATTTTTTAAATATTTACGCTATCACATTTGTAAACATACCATGCAATGACATGCAAATACAGCCTGACAGGTCCTCTATATGGAGAGATCTTGGATGTAAAAGACCCCAAATACCTCCTCTACCCTTAAAAGCAAAATATTTAAAAAAATTGATCTTTTGCTTTTAAAAAATGGCCTTGTTTACATGTCATGGCGTCGCTCCGGTTTTCCTAGGGCATAGAGAGGAACAGAGGCCATCTATCCTTCGCTCATCTCTGTACTCAGCCGCTGTCAGCGCGGGATCGTTTTTACGGGTTTCCCGTTCCATCAGCAAAGTGACAGGAGAGGGGGACGAGTCCTCCCGTCACTTCTAAAAGTGACCCAGCAGCGAAACCTCCTTTCGAGCCACACACGGTCGGACTTTCCGACGGGAAATGTTCGATGTGAGCTTGTTGTCGGAAAGTCCGACCACTTGTGTATGCTCCATCGAACATTTGCTGTCGGAATGTCCAGCCACAAATGTTTGAGAGCAGGTTCTCAAATTTTCCGACAACTTCACTTTGTTGTCGGAAATTCCGATCGTGTGTACACAAGTCCGTCGCACAAAAGTTCACGCATGCTCGGAATCAAGCAGAAGGAGCCTATTGAACTTCCTTTTTTCGGCCCGTCGTACGTCTTGTATGTCACCGTGTTCCCACATTCGGAATTTTGGGACAACATTTGTGTGACCGTGTGTATGCAAGTTTGAGTTTGAGCCAACACCCTTCGGAAAAAAATCCACGGTTTTATTGTCGGAAAGTCCGATCGTGTGTACGCGGCATAAGAAGAAAAATGATACTGGGGTTATGGCATCTAGCTTCAGCCATAACCCCGGTATTTAGCATCAAAGCAATGGCATATTTTCCCCTGTTAGGCGGTCGGCAAGTGGATATTAGACAATATAACAATGATAATTTGCAATATTAATGTAATATTAAATAATACATATCTATGTGTGATTCATCGGGGGGGTGGGGGGGGGTGGTTGATTTACCAAAGGCAAATAGTTCACTTTTCAAGAGAATTTGCACTTTGCAAGGAAATTATCCCCAGAGCTTAGTGAATGTGGTGATCATAGGTAGGGCAAAAAATGGCCTGGTCAAGAAGGGGGTAAAACCTTTCAGAGGTCAAGTGGTTAAGTTGATTTTTGCTTGTCATTTTTAATTGTTCTCACTTGTGTTAAAATAAAGCTTTGCTATCTGTTCAGATAGCAAAGCTTTTTTTTTTTTTTTTTTTTTTTTTTTTTTTATCATGTGCGATAACAATTAAAAGTAACAGTTAAAAATCAACTTAAAGTGTAATTTTTTTTGGCAAATGATTTGTATGTGTAGTATTTTTTCCAGTACAGCTCAGCATATGAAGGTCCGCTTTTTTTTTTATTTGTCACAGTGCTCACTCATCTGCTCACATTTGCTGCTGACCGGCCTGCCACCGTCCTCTGCTCTGCTCTGGTGGCAAAATTATGAGTGCAATCTATACATTGGGGGGAGAACCTCTGGGGGAATCTAGGATGGAAAAGGACCTGGGGGTCCTAGTAGATGACAGGCTCAGAAATGGCATGCAATGCCAAGCTGCTGCTAACAAAGCAAACAGAATATTGGCATTAAAAGGGGGATCAACTCCAGAGATAAAAACGATAATTCTCCCGCTCTACAAGACTCTGGTCCGGCCGCACCTGGAGTATGTTGTCCAGTTCTGGGCACCAGTCCTCAGGAAGGATGTACTGGAAATGGAGCGAGTACAAAGAAGGGCAACCAAGCTAATAAAGGATCTGGAGGATATTAGTTATGAAGAAAGGTTGCAAGCACTGAACTTATTGTCTCTGGAGAAGAGACGCTTGAGAGGGGATATGATTTCAATTTATAAGTACCGTAGTGGTGACCCCACAATAGGGATAAAACTTTTTTGCGGAAGGGAGTTTAACAAGACTCGTGGCCATTCATTAAAATTAGAAGAAAAGAGGTTTAACCTTAAACTACATAGAGAGTTCTTTACTGTAAGAGCGGCAAGGATGTAGAATTCCCTTCCACAGGCAGTGGTCTCAGCGGGGAGCATCGATAGTTTCAAAAAACTATTAGATAAACACCTGAATGACCACAACATACAGGGATATACAATGTAATACTGACATATAATCACACACATAGGTTGGACTTGATGGACTTATGTCTTTTTTCGACCTCACCTACTATTTAACTATGTAACTCCGCCACCTACCGTAAGGGACCTGCAGCTGAAACTAGAGTGGGTGCACCAGAAAATGCGGCGTCCTCCCCGCTAGCCTGTGTACTCTGTGGACTGTGGCTGAAGTCCTTGGCTGCACTGACTTCTCACACAAAAATTGGATTTGACACAAAGTGTCTTCCCACCGAGTTCCGACATTTCTGCCAGCAGAAACCCTAGCGCATGGGGGTGATTAGGGTGTGCCCAGGCACATCCGACTCACCCCATGTGCACGCCTATGGTGGTGCACATGATTGGATGATGGAAGTCAGCAGAGCCTCACCTCATTCACTAAGCTCTGGAGGAAATGTATTTTCAAATTACAGCTTTCCTTTCAAAGTGAACAACCTATCTGCTTTTAGTAAACCAACCCCATTGACTCTTTTTCATATTTGGTCAATGACATCACCCAGGAAATTGTGCCTCTTGTTTACAACTAGTGTTGGGGATCAGGAGATGTGTCTCGCTTTGAGTGGATGACAGAAGCGGATGTGTCGGCTTTTTTTTTTTGGTGCATCAGTGGCCACTTGTCAAAAATTGTGTCAGTGTGTTTATTTACTTATCACTTTTTTTTAAAACAATACGAGGTACTATGCACCCCTTTGTCATTGGGGGAGTGGTATTTGTGGGCCCCTTTATTGTTAAAGGAGACTTCCATCTAGGCAGGTGCAGCCTTTTCTCGACTGCAGGTGGCGTTTAACGGCAGTGCAGAGGGGGAGGGAGTCAAGAGGAACACGGTTCCTCTATGGTTTTTTGGGTCAATGGGGCAGCAATCTGGTTGAATGCTGACAGCCCATGTGACTCTGGCAGCCAATTTGAGTCAGGTACAGTCTATTTAAGACCCTTGCTCCTGCTTTTAGCATGTGGCTAGTGTAGGGAAAGGTTGCCTGTGACAGACCCAACCTGAACAGGCACTTTTGGAGTGGGCTGCAGTGTAGTCTCTTGCCTGCTGACTAAGGACACTGGCTTTTGAGGGAGCTTTATTCTTGGGGAGGTGTGTGCCTTGGGGACTTTCGAAGTGGTTTTGCTGCGGATTTGGGTCCTTGTCTCCCCGAAACACACAGACTCTGAGAACCTAGGACCTGCATACAGATTTGGAGCCTCTATGCCCATACTACCATTGACATCTCAGAGCAGATGTTAACATAAACAGCTCAAAACAACCTGATGCTGGGGCCTCCTTCTATAATCTGTTTACTAAGGTGTCTTTCTCTCATGGTATAATTCCCCCATTGTGTGCCTCCTAGGTGTGAATTTCCATTGTTCATTGAGTTACCTATTGTTTTTGTCTGTCTGCTATTCCTCTTGGAGATGTGACTAGCATTGTGTTCCTCTTTAACTTGCTTCCAATCTATTGTGGGATGTTAATATGTTTATGTAATTAGATTACTGTTTGTTTATGGTAGCTGTTCATTAGATGTACTGATATTATTGTTTACAGTTTGCATTGTTTAGGGTAATGTGATCAAGCTCTAACCTGATTTTGTGTGGTATATATTCTGTGTGAATTTGCAAAGAAGGCAGTTCCAGTTTGCACCTAAGCTAGTGTTATTTAGTTCTTGGGTGCAATATTCAGCTATAATACCTGGTTCCTGTTTCCGGAGTGGAGTAGGCTGATGGAGGCACCCAGGCTGGGTGGTCCATCACAGTTACCCGTCTGTCAGGGATAGTATTAACAGCAGGGAAAGGTTCCAGATGAGTAGGGAAAGCATGATGATCTGTCACTTTTCCTGGAAACCTTCCCATTTGGGCTTGAACTGCTATGCTGCATTCCACCCCTCAGGATAGATGCTGTCAGTTCGGCCGAAACCTGCTCCGCTACATGCTGCTGTCATCTGTGAATGTTCCCCGTTGGGCTTCCTTCTGCCAGGCTTTCTGTGAACTGTTTTACTTGACTTCAATACAAGTTCTTTCAATTGCATCTGGACTGAGTGCGTATTATTGCCGCTGTACCATGCCGCACCCACCCACATTCAGATTCAATAAAGGCCCTCTGTCTGAAGACTATCACAACCACCGGGCCAGAGTTGTGGGGAAGAGGCCCTTTTCCTCAATAACATAGAGTTCCTGTTTAAATTTATACCGGGGTAAGGAGGAGAGAGAAGGGCCCAGATGCCACAGAAACCAGGTTATCTTGGGGGGAACATTGGCAGCTGGAACCATTTTATTATCCTGTCCAGGCATCTACCTGACCCATAGACTTTGGTTCACCAAAAAAAAGGTGGAAATTAGAGACAGCCGACTCTTGTCTATAGTGAGTCACTGGAATTCATTGTAATTCTGCCAAGAACGTGGCGTTGTCTCATTTCTTTCCTTCTGGAGACGTTCTTATTGATTATTGCTGGAACCAGAGAACGTTAATTGCAAACAGTAAATCTGCAAAACAAGTAATAAATTCTCTGCTGCCTTCAATGTAAATTTCTCCAAAGTGTAGAAGCGTGAGCACGTGACATAATGCTGTTGGCATAGCCTCTCTTATCAACACTAGATCACAAAAGGTTTTATCAACATTCAAAATATTCTTTGTAATACGCAAAGGCTTCAGACCCTGCCGGCTTTCAACTTTCATGTCGCTCCCTGTTATTTTCTCCCTCTCTTCCACTCCCCTTTCTTTGGATGCAGAGCACTTTTGTATTAAGAAACCTGACAATGTTCTGCGGATGAAATTTGGCCTTTTGAATGATGCATCAATGCGATATGGAGTCACAGAATGTCATCCATATACCATCAACAAAGAAGGCGTTAATAAACCACCATAAGAAGAAAGGGAAGCACAACAAAGGTGCTGGAACAGTGACTAATTTACAATCACCATATAAAAAAAGCCCTTATGACTTGTTGTTTAATACATGGTTGTGACACCTTTATTCTGTATAAAAGCAAACAGAGCGTACAAAACATATTAAATCCTATGCGTAAAAGATGACACATGTCATTGAACAAAGAAAAGAAAAGGTAATATTCACGTCTATCCAGTACAAAGGAGGTGTAAACAAATGTTAGATATTACACTTGGTCAAAATGTTTTATATATTACACTTGGTGAAGTAGGTAAACTTTCTATCTGTCTATTTATCTGTCAAGCAAGTATGTGATACTTTTACATTTCCACTAGCATACAAAGTTTCAGGACAAGCTTCTTCAAGGTCCAAGTGGTAGTCTATCTATCTATCTATCTATCTATCTATCTATCTATCTATCTATCTATCTATCTATCTATCTATCTATCTATCTATCTATCTATCTATCTATCTATCTATCTATCTATCTATCTTATCTAGTATTGGGACCCCTGCCTTTACACGCACATGAACTTTAATGGGATCCCAGTCTTAGTCCTTAGGGTTCAATATTGAGTTGGTCCACCCTTTGCAGCTATAACAGCTTCAACTCTTCTGGGAACGCTGTCCACAAGGTTTAGGAGTGTGTCTATGGGAATGTTTGACCATTTTTCCAGAAGCCCATTTGTGAGGTCAGGCACTGATGTTGACGAGAAGGCCTGGCTCGCAGTCCCCGCTCTAATTCATCCCAAAGGTGTTCTATCAAGTTGAGGTCAGGGGCTCTATGCAGGCCAGTCAAGTTCCTCCACCCCAAACTCGCTCATCCATGTCTTTATGAACTGAAAGTTATTTAAAGGGTTCCCCTGTGTTGAAAAGGTTGAGAAATATCTATCTACAGTATCTATCTAATTGGTTGCTTTAGGATTCAATTCCATTTTTGCTCTCATGTTGTTTTCTCCTCTGAGTTCAGTCATGTTTGTTGAGCTGTAAAGGTATGTACATTATGATGCTTGATTCCCCCCATCCCCCACCCTATAGTACCAGACCCTTACCTCCCATACATACATGCAGTGCAGGTCTGTTTTAGTCCAGTTAAGTGCGTCAAGCAGTTTCCTTGAATCTTCAATTTACGTTGCTTCAATGATGTCAAGGTAAATCTGACTATCTTTGCCAGCTCTGAATAAATCCAATGCCATATACTTACGTAAAGAAGAAGCAGAAAAAATAACACACTGGATTATGCATATAAAACACTAGTGTTGGATGCTCCTCAAATCATCACTGACTGTGGAGAATTCACACTTGACCTCATGCAACCTGGATTCTGTGCCTCTCCTCTCTTCCTCCAGACTCTGGGACCTTGATTTCCAAAGGAAATGCAACATTTGGGGAGTCATGTCATCTGCTGGTGTTGGTTCACTGTGTTTTATCAAGTCCAAAGTCAGCTCAGCCCTCTAACAGCAAATTCTAGAGCACTTCATGCTTCCTTCAGCTAACCAGCTTTATGGAGGTGCTGATTTCATTTTCCAGTAGGACTTGGCATCTGTGATCAATTCAGGAATTGATCGCAGAACCGCTGTCACTCATTCTTGGATTGCCGCCACAATTACAAAACATGTGCCTTTCATGACACTTCTCAAACAGGGAAACAGAAAGATATGTGCAGGCGCCAGATCAGGGGAGTACGGTAGATGTTAGAGAACTGGCGGCGCACAGGTCTCATCCCCTGTGACGATGGTTCGCAGAAAAGATGGATCCTGGTCACACACGATAATGAAATCGCAAGAGGTTTCCATCCGTTTTGCTTTTGTCTGTAAGCTCGTGCGGCACAACCCAGGAACAGATTTTCCACGTACCCAAATCTTTGCGGACGATGGTGCGCACTGTGTCCTTGCTAATGCCCAATTTCTCCGCCATCAATCGTAGAGTCATTCGCCAATCTGGTGCCAGTATTTGTCACACTCGCTCGATCATGTCTGGGGTTCTGCTTGTCGACAGCTGACCCGAACGTGGCTCATCCTCAGTTGTTTGCTTCCTGTCTTGAAAGCATTTGAACCAGTCATAAACACATTTTCTGCTCATGGTTTCTGTCCCATGCACTTGCATCAACATTTCATGTGTCTCTGTCTCCGTTTTCCCCAGTTTGTAATAGTACTTGATGTTCACTCGTTGCTCCATTGCACTGTGACCCTACCTTTTACACTGACTACGTTCGGCTGTCCGCAGTGGGTTTAACCTGACAGTCATGTGTACTCCACGATAGGTGGAACTTCTCAACGTGTCTCCGAAAAGCCATGTACATGCTTGCGCACCTGGCCCATGTTGCCATTTAGATATTGGACTATTCACCAAACTTTTTAGATACACCTCGTATTATCTAGCAGATCATAAATGGTAGTGTGTTTACATCTGCCAACTATAACCTGGGATAATTATCTTATATACAGTCTGACTACACAGTGTGAATCTAATTTCATATATTTATATTATACAGGAATTATATAACATCTACAGTTTGAGCAGTGCTTTAGAAAATAAAGGACAGTAGAGTTAAAATACAGTTTAATGCCCCGTACACACGGTCGGACTTTGTTCGGACATTCCGACAACAAAATCCTAGGATTTTTTCTGACGGATGTTGGCTCAAACTTGTCTTGCATACACACGGTCACACAAAGTTGTCGGAAAATCCGATCATTCTGAACGCGGTGACGTAAAACACATATGTCGGGACTATAAACAGGGCAGTGGCCAATAGCTTTCATCTCTTTATTTATTCTGAGCATGCGTGGCACTGTGTCCGTCGGATTTGTGTACACACGATCAGAATTTCCGACAACGGATTTTGTTGTCGGAAAATTTTATATCCTGCTCTCAAGCTTTGTGTGTCGGAAAATCCGATGGAAAATGTGTGATGGAGCCTAAACATGGTCGGAATTTCCGACAACAAAGTCCTATCACACATTTTTCGTTGGAAAATCCGACCGTGTGTACAAGGCATAAGAGCGTTAGGAGGGCCCTGCTCATTAGAGCTTACAATTTAAAAGGAAGGGCATGAGATAACTGTTGGGGGATGATTAAAATAAAATTCAGTTGTTATGTGGAACTTGGAAGTGAAATAGGCTTCATTGAAGAGGTGAGTTTTCAGGATACACTTAAAGGTATACAGAATGGATAATAGCATTACAGGTTAGGGTAGAGTCTTTTGAACATGTCATTTTTTTCCACAAGTTATTTGGAAAATTAAAACACTTTTTTTTTACACATTTTTACACCACTGATAGGCGCTGTTGAGGATCCACTAATACACTGATCAATGGATCCTCATCAGCGCCCGTCAGTGGCGAAAAAAATGTGTTAAAAAAATGCGTTTTCAAAATGCGAGCACTTACTGATGGGCACCTCTGTGCACTATTGGGCACTGATGAGCACTAATAGGGCACTGTAGTGGCACTGATGATCACTTTAGTGGCACTGATGAGCACTCACTGATGGCACTGATGAGCACTGATAAGCACTCACTGATGGGAACTGTGGGGCACTGATGTGCACTGTAGGGAGCTAATGAGCACTGTCGTGGCACTATAGGGTACTGATGAGCACTGTAGTGGTACCGTAGGGCACTGATGAGCACTGTAGTGCCACTGATGAGCATTGTTGGCACTGATATGGCACTGATGAGCACTACTGGCACTGATGTGGCATTGATGAGCACTGTGGGGGGACTGATGAGCACTATTGGCAATGTATGGGAACTGGTGAGCACTGTTGGCACTGTATGGACACTAATGTTACACTGGTGGGCACTATAGGGGCACTGATGAGCACTATTGGCACTGTATGGGCACTGATGAGCACTGTTGGCCCTTTATTGGCACTAATGAGCACTTTTGGCACTGTATGGGCACTGATGAGCACTGCTGGCACTGATGAGCACTGGTTGGGCACAGATGTGGCACTGATGAGCACTGTTGGCACTGTATGGGCACTGATGAGCACTGTATGGGCACTGAGGATCGTGCCAGCTCGCACTGTTGCAGGTGTTTCTCTCTCCTCTCCTCACACCGATACAGCGTGTAAGGAGAGGAGAGAGAAACCCCGCAGCAGCGCAAGCTGAACTGGCTATGACGCCGTTTTTTTGTACCACTTTTTTTGATAAGTGATCACTCCATCATTGTACGCTATGATTGGCCCTTTACCCCGATTCATGATGCGCTGGGTCCCGACCCAGTCATCACGGACAATTCCAGCAGCGGAAGCATGAGCGCGGGAGGCCTTCATATGATGGCCACCCAGACCTAGCTGCCAGCGCTGTAGCCATCATTTGGCTATAGCACGATCAGCAAGTGATTAATCAGTGCAGTGTGTTTTTTTTTTATGTTGAATTATAGTCCTAAATACCTTGTTTTTTTGTGCTTAATAAGCACGCGCCCTCCGTTCTTCATCCTGATCTAAGGGAGCCAAGTGGGAGGGGCTGAGATTCCCTTCTGACATATGTATGATACGCCAGAAGAGGAACCTGTGCTCTTTGTCCTTGTTTACGCACAGCACCGATTGGCACTGTACTGGTCACATGTTTACATTTAAAAAAAAAAAACTAAGAAAAATTAAATCAAAATAAAGCAAAAATGGCTCATATATGTTACACTGTTCAATGTTACACTACACATACATATGTTTTTCAAACTGTACTCTAGTAAAATGTTGTGGGCAGGGCAGAGTTTACATGATTGACATGTGCTTTCATTTGTTACCACTCGGCATCTGTGCAGTGCTAGCCAGAGGAGGGAAAGGGGAGGAGCAGCTTCAGGGAAATGGTTTTGCTTAAATAAGGCTGGAGGAGGGGGCGGGGAGGAGATCATGTTCTCACGCAGATTGCACACCATAGAAGTGACAGGAGGAGAGGGAGGGGGAGGATGCGGAGATGCTGAGACTCCCAGGAGAGAGCTGGAATGATGGAGGCACGTAACCTGACCATGCTCAGCACACAGAGGGGAACACAGGAACCAGCAGGATCAACCAGGTACTATAGAAGTTATAAAGGGACAATTGACAGGGCAAAAGCATGATGCTATAGCTCGTACCTTAAAGGATCAGGAGCATAATTTTTTTTTTTGGGGGGTTACAACCTCTTTAAGGTGAGAGATAGAGCTAACTTTTAGAAAGGTTGAATTTTAGGAAGTTTACCATTAAACTGTGATTGCAATCTTGTGGAGGGACAAATAAACTTGGGACATTTGTTTAAACATCACATTTGAAATTGAGGGATTGCTCATATAAAGACCCTAGCTTCATTCATGTTGCATGAAAGGGGTGAGGATTTGTCTTTGCTATTTGCTAAGAAAAATACAACTCTGAAACCAATTTATTATATATTATCTTTGCATACTTGCCTTTTGATATTATAATCCTGAAAAATCCAAATCCCTTAAGGAATCCTGAAAAGAAGATTTTCACATTATACTTACCTATTTGTGAATGTCAGGGGACATCCTTATCATGACAAAGATATAAGAGATAACTTTGATACATTCTATATGCAAGTTTATTTGGAATTATTATGACCTACATATGGGATTCCTTTAATGTGTGCATGTCATTTTTTTCTTTTTTTTAGGTGTTTTTAATTCAAAGTAGTCTTTGTTGGCTACTAGTGGAAAAATGTCTTTTGAAACAAGAAATAAAGTTTTTTTTGGTACTTTTCTTGTCATAGATATTGTTGTGATACCGTTCACTTATACCCATTTGAATAATCAATAGTTTAAATTAAAACTAAAGGCAAAACTTTTTATTTTTAGTCTTGGATACAGTGTAGAGGGATTAGAACACCTATCTGTTTTTATTGCTGTCTGTGCCCCTGTTAAGATGTTTCACCCTCTCTGTCTGTCCTGTTTACCATTATCATTGAAAGTAAAAGAAAATCACAAATTTTGGGCTGTCCCCAGAAAAGTAATAGAGGGGAAATCTTCCAATGGGGAAAGTAGTTTGGGAGACCTGGGGGTCCCCAGAAAATTCCCTTAATTTGCAAGGATTTCCTCTCACTTTCTGTTTGGCTATGGGACAGGAAAGTGAAGGGAAATCTCCGCAATAAAACAGAGATGGTGAAAGAAAAAAAATCTAAAATAGGTTATAACCCTCCCCTACTCTATCCAAAATGGAAAAAAAAAAAAAGTTTTCCTATGGTTCTACTTTAAAGCTTTCCTGGCCTGGAACATTGCTAAAGGTGTCTCAGTGCTGTCAACTTTATGTTCTACTACTCAAAGGACTGGGTTAAAAAGCTGTTGCAAATGGAAGTGTGCCCTTACATTCCTGTTTGGTGTTCTGGGGTATCCCACAGCTCCCTAAAATTCATCCAGGTTTACTCTGCAATAAACTTTTAAAAAGGCAACCCGTAGATTGTTTTCTGAGCCAGAGGAGTGAAAGTTGCTACTTGCCTGGCTGCTGCTTCTCTAGTGGGAAAAGAACCCAAGACAAAATCAGCAGCCATTGCGGGGGTGAGTAAAGTTACAAAAAAAAAGTTTCTGAAAGCTGTTTTTCACCTGGGTCTGCCATTACATATTCCTTGCCAGCCCCTCTTTTGGTGGTTCGGTGAAGCAGTCTTAGCCCAGCGCCAAACCAGTTTTGTTGAAGTCTTTGTTTAATCACTGCAGGGGGTATTGTTTGTGGGGTTGTGAAGGGGGGTGGAAGCTCTAGCCAGAACACAGCTTTGAAGCCTCCAAGGTTAACAAGATAGCCAGTTTAGTAGCATTTTTTTTTAAACAAGAGAGGTCAGCAATGATGTAGCCTCCATATGTTCCTTGTTACAGGTTGCCTTTAAGCTCTATAAGCACGGCGTCAAAATTAGAACTTCATATTTAGCCTGTAACACCGAAGACAGCAGATGACGCATAGCTTGATACTGGGATTCACTGACCCAAACAGCCCTTTAATAAAACCTGCCTGCTGTCTTCAAAGCATTTTTCCCATCTTCCTTGCATTTACCTGGAAAATCATCCCATTCTCACCCACTGTGTAGGAATCCATTATCAAAATACCTACATGTAGTTTTCTTGAAATTGACACTGTGATAAAGAGATTTGTAGTAAAATCATTTAAATCTCCTCCGTATAAGCCTTGGAAACCAGTCATCAAGTCAATAAGCCTTTTTTTCCTCCTAGCAAAACTTGTGCATTGTCCAAAAAGCGTTTATGCAGGAGACGGGAGGGCTAGATGTTTCATAAACAACGGGATTATGCTGTAAATAAAATGTATGATGTTTGTAGCTCCTAGTCTTTATTACCTTTATTTGCATTTTAATTGATTTACAGATAGATGAGAAACTGTGCACGACTTTGCATGGTGCACAAAACCATTTACATCAGATCCTGAAGTTAACTTTGCAATTCCTCCCCAGTGACATCACCATGCTGACGGTGCGGTCCACGGAGCCCTCAACCCTGATAACAGATAGTCTCAGTCAGCTCCATGTCACTGACAGTGCTGTACATCCATCCCCCGCTGTGCAGTGGAGACCATTCCATGGGGTTTTATCATTGATTAACCTTCCTGTGTTTTACATTATGTGATTTGATACAGTTATGAGCGTATTGAACTACAGTCGTATGCAAAAGTTTAGGAACCCCTGACAATTTCCATGATTGTCATTTATTAATATTTGGGTGCTTGGATCAGCAATTTCACTTTGATTTATCAAATAACTGAAGGACACAGTGATATTTCAGTAGTGAAATGAGGTTTATTGGATTAGCAGAAAATGTGCATCAAAACGAAATTAGACAGGTTCATAAATTTGGGCACCCCAACAGAAAAATCACATCAATATTCAGTAGAGCCTCCTTTAGCAGAAATAACAGCCTCTAGACGCTTCCTATAGCCTGTAATGAGTGTCTGGATTCTGGATGAATGTATTTTGGACCATTCCTCCTTACAAAACATCTCCAGTTCAGTTAGGTTTGATGGTTGCCGAGCATGGACAGCCCGCTTCAAATCACCCCACAGATGTTCAATGATATTCAGGTCTGGGGAGTGGGATGGCCATTCCAGAACATTGTACTTGTTCCTCTGCATAAATGCCCGAGAAGATTTTGAGCAGTGTTTTGGGTCGTTGTCTTTTTGAAATATCCAGCCCCGGCATAACTTCAACTTTGTGACTGATTCCTCAACATTGTTCTCAAGAATCTGCTGATATTGAGTGGAATGCATGCGACCCTCAACTTTAACCAGATTCCCAGTACCGGCACTGGCCACACAGCCCCACAGCATGATGGAACCTCCACCAAATTTTACTGTGGGTAGCAAGTGTTTTTCTTGGAATACTGTGTTCTTTTGCCGCCATGCATAACGTCCCTTGTAATGACCAAATAACTCAATCTTTGTTTCATCAGTCCACAGCACCTTATTCCAAAATGAAGCTGGCTTGTCCAAATGTGCGTTTGCATACCTACTCCGTTTGTGGCGTGTGTGCAGAAAAGGCTTATTTCACATCACTCTCCCATACAGCTTCTCCCTGTGCAAAGTGCGCTGAATTGTTGAAGGATGCACAGTGACACCATCTGCAGTGGGTTGATGTTGTAGGTCTTTGGAGGTGGTCCATGGGCTGTTTTTGACCGTTCTCACCATCCTTCGCCTTTCCCTCTCCAATATTTTATGTGGCCTGCCACTTCTGGCCTTAACAAGAACTGTGCCTGTGGTCTTCCATTTCCTCACTTTGTTCCTCACAGTGAACACTGACAGCTAATATCTCTGTGATAACTTTTTGTAGCCTTCCCCTAAACCATAATGTAGAACAATCTTTGTTTTCAGGTCATTTGAGAGTTGTTTTGAGGCCCCCATGTTGCCACTTTTCAGGGGAGAGTCAAAGAGAACAACAACTTGCAATTGGCCACCTTAAATACCTTTTCTCATGACTGGATGCACCTGTCTATGAAGTTCAAGGCTTAATGAGATCACCAAACCAATTGTGTGTTCCAATTAATCGGTGCTAAGTAGTTACAGGTATTATTCAAATCAACAAAATGACAAGGGTGCCCAAATTTATGCACCTGTCTAATGTCGTTTTGATGCATATTGCACATTTTCTGTTAATCCAATAAACCTCATTTCACTACTGAAATATTACTGTGTCCTACAGTTATTTGATAGATCAAAATGAAATTGCTGATCCAAACGAGCCTCTCATGCCTCCCCAGTTTGAAAGTCCGCGTGCTTTCACACTGGGGCGGTGCACTTGCGGGACGTGAAAAAAAACCCCTACAAACAGCATCTTTGGGGCGGTTTGGAAATGGTGTTTACACTGCCTGCAAAGCGCTTTGGCAGCACAGCAACAGGGGCGCTTTTAACCATTTGTTTGGCCGCTAGCGGGGGTTAAAAGCGCCCCTCTAGCGGGCAAATAGCGCTGCTGAAACAATGGTAAATTGCCGCTAAAACTAGAGGTGCTTTACCAATAGCGCGGCCCCAGTTTAAAAGGGGTCTTAGTGCAAGCAATTCCATGCTCAGTGGTCTTAGGCTTGGTTCACATTAATGCGTGTTTTTCATGCTAAAGTATGTACAATCTTTGTTTCAATGTTTCTTTGTATGATAAGGATTTTATATCTATTTTAGTATATACATGTATAAACTGTAAAAAAACAAAAAAAAAGTTAAAACAAAATTTACAAAGCCCCTTAGCAGTTTTCTTTTTAAAGGGAAAGCAAAGTCAATTTTGTAGTGAGCACATCTTTGTAAACATATTGCAGTAGTAGTAAGTAGAGATGAGCCGAACACCCCCCCGGTTTGGTTTGCAGCAGAACATGAGAACAGGCAAAAAGTTTGTTCGAACACGCGAACACCGTTAAAGTCTATGGGACACGAACGTGAAAAATCAAAAGTGCTAATTTTAAAGGCTTATATGCAAGTTATTGTAAAAAAAAAGTGGTTGGGGACCCGGGTCCTGCCCCAGGGGACATGTATCAATGCAAAAAAAAAGTTTTAAAAACTGCAGTTTTTTCGGAAGCATTGATTATAATAATGCTTAAAGTGAAACAATAAAAATGAAATATTCCTTTAAATATCGTGTCCTTAGTATGCCTGTAAAGTAGCGCATCTTTCCCATGTTTATTACAGTGCCACAGCAAAATTACATTTCTAAAGGAAAAAAATTAACCAAAACTGCTTACAGCTGTAATGTATTGTCGGATATAGATAAAATATAGATAAAATACCAAAAATACCAAAAAAATGGCGTGGATGTCACCTCCAAAATCCATACCAGGCCCTTCAGGTCTGGTATGGATATTAAGGGGAACCCCGCACCCAATTTAAAAAAAAATGGCATGGGGTCCCCCAGGCACTATTCACTCTGAACAGCAGTATATATACTATATGGCCTGCCCTATATACTCTGCAGAAAATTGGGCCTTAGTTGTTGGTGGTACCAGAACACTGTTACTCTTGTTGGGCGCAGGAACGGGCCCTGCTGTGAAATATTATATAAAAAAAATTAATTACATGCCCCTGTTAAACAGGGGCAGAAAAATTGGGCCTTGGGCGGTGGTGGTGCCACAACACTGTAATCCCTCACAGTTACTCTTTGTGATGGAACGCCCCACACTCCGCTTGAGTGCTTTCGTCATATAACGCTTCCTCCCAGTCTGCATATAGATATCAGATATTCTAACCGCTAACAACCACAAAGCAAGACAATACACATTTGGTTGCTGAACATGGATTGTTTATTAGAACAAGAATACAGTCTTATATACAGTTGAAGAGGAGGTTCCCCCCTCTTGCTCATATTACTCTAACAATACACCTGTAACCAGAAACATAGTTAACATGAGCTAATTATCTAATCATTTACCCAGACTTGGTGACTCAGAGATATGACCTATCAGGGTAGACTTGCCGTATCCTCACTTACAACTTACAATACACATAAGTATAAACACATCCCCCAACAGTGCACCTAGGAGACAAAGGTGTGTTAATGAGCACAATAAACTATTGGGTGAAAGACCCGGGCTTTCCAGGTCTCATTAATCAGCATTCCTTTCACATACATCTGTCCACTGAGTCCCAAGCTGGCAGAGACCATCATGGCCTCCTTAATAATGTCCTTTTGCATTACATAACAGAATATCTTCCAAAATTCTTGTAGATCCCTCAAATGCCAGGGCCCATAGTCGGTAGGCAAGAGGCTAGCAATCAGTCCCCTCCAAAGGCCTCTGTCCCGGGTGAGTCAGTCACATTTCTCCCCTATCAAAGGTCGACTAGCAAGGTCCCAGACCTCCACCTGGTCTGGACATGCGTTAGTTGGGTAGGAGTGAACTCACAAAGTCAGTCCGCATGATCTCCATTCTTGGTTGCAAGGGATAGACATCAGTAGGTGTGGGTCAGAGGTCATCGACTGGGCAGCTGGGTGGTTTTTAACATTACGGGGCTCGGTCTGCTGCTGGGCAGAGGGGCTGTTCGCCGCAGCTTCCTGAAGCCTTAGAGACACTGTAGGTGCTAGGCAGAGGCCAGCGGTTCAGCTGGGAGTAGAAGCTTTACTACATCAGCTTGTCACTGGAGAGAGGGACCAACTGCCCTGGCTCCCTGGAACTCCACAGTTGTTGCCGGTGCTGGACAGAGGTTAGTAGCACTCTGCCCTGTTGCCAGCACTTCTGCTGGGGACTCCACATCCTCTGCTCTGGCTAATCGTTGGGGCAGGAGGTTGGCTTCCTCCACTCCCAAACTGTGTAGCTGCCATTGGGGAGGTGAGCCGGCTGCTTCCTTTTCCATTCCCTCATCTGGCTGCTGGGACGACATGTCTGTGGTACTGTCTCCCAGGTGTACGGATCTTTGCTGGGGAGGAAAGATCTCTTTCTCCACCCTGGCCGACTGTTGGGGAGGGATGACGAATACCTCCTCTCCCATCCAAATACTAACAAGGCCTGACCCTGCTTAGCTTCCGAGATCAAACGAGAGTGGGCGCATTCAGGGTGGTGTGGCCGTACTCTTGTTGGGTGCAGGAACGGGCCCTGCTGTAAAATATTATATCAAAAATTGTAATAACATGCCCCTGTTAAACAGGGGCAGAAAAATTGGGCCTTTGGTGGTGGTGGTGCCACAACACTGTAAACCCTCACAAATACTCTTGTTGAGCGCAGGAACGGGCCCTGCTGTGAAATATTAGATTACAAATAGTAGTAATTACCTGCCCCTGTTAAACAGGGGCAGAAAAATTAGGCCTTAGGTGGTGGTGGTGGTGCTATAAACCAAAAATATTTTTGGAAGCTAGCATCATCAAGATTGAGAAGGAATAGGATAGTCAGCATAGGCAGTCTTCAAGGGATCCACATGAGGAGCAAGGATCAGTCTGCCTTTTTCTTTGATGTGGGTCTTTCAAGTGCTGTTGCCAACAAACTGCATGGCAGGTCATCATATATCTGGTCAAGCATGTGGTGCCCAAGCTTCTGCTGTTCTGGCCATGCTTGATCCCCACTTCAGACATAGGTTGCAAGCAGCAACGGTGCGATCTGTTATATATAAACTAGACTGACTGTATATATATATATATATATATATATATATATATATATATATTCAAAAACACTGCCACTAAATGAATAACCTGCCTGCTTAACTCAAGCTATCTCCATGCCAACAACACTACACATGGCCGCCGTGTAGGCAGCCTTATATAGTGTGGGGCGTGGACTTCGTCCCGCTGAGCCATGATTGGCCATATAACGTGGGGCGTGGACTTAGTCCCCCTGAGCCATGATTGGCCAAAGGCACCCTGCCTTTGGCCAATTATGGCTCCCTCAGCAGAGCGCTGTGATTGGCCAAAGCATGCAGGTCAGGTGCATGCTTTGGCCAATCATCATACAGCAGTGCATTATGGGGCGATCTCACAGTGCATAATGGGGCGTTCCGCGGTGCTCAAATTTACCGCAAATGCCCCATAATGTTCGCTGTTCAGCAAACGGGTGAACACCCAATGTTTGGGCTGAACTTATGTTCGACTCGAACATCAAGCTCATCCCTAGTAGCAGTGGTGTATTATGGTTTTGTGCTGCCCTAGGCAAGACTAAGATCGGACACCCCCCCTTCCATCGGACGCCCCCCTCATCAAGTTTTGTCCCATCACTTCCTTTCACATGAGCAGTCCGAATGGAGCTGCCTGTCTGTTTTTCAGGCGGACCCAATTGGACCCTCCATTCTCCTCTATGGAGCAGCAGGTGCAATCTCCAATCCAATACGGTCCGCTACATCCGACCGCCCATAGAGCAGAGCGGGCACCGCAGAGGGTGTGCATGGCACACTGTACAGCAACGGACAGGCAGGTAAGTAACTTTAATGCAGAAGAGACAAAGCATCTCTCTTCTGCATTAAAATCCCTGCCTGTCCACACATTTTAAAACTCAGACTAAATTTCCACTTTAATACAGGTCTTACAGTTTCAGGCAGGTTCTCCCCTAAATTTGTGCTGCGGCTGGGGTGCCCCACTTTCTGGCAGGACCTATGCGGGAGGAGTGTGACCTCACAGGGCACCATTGCTAAATCACTCCGCTCCTCCTGCCCACCCCTTAGAAATGCATTCTTAGTGACACTGCAACTAGTTGCTTAATAGCTAAGCATCAGTAGTTGCAGTGTTACTAAGAATGCATTTCTAAGGGGTGGGCAGGAGGAGCAGAGTGATTTATCAATTGTGCCCTGTGAGGAAGGGCCTTCTTTAAGGCAGAGCAAAAGGGGCAGCTGCCCTGGGCCCTGTCATTGTTGTGGGGCCCAAAGCAGCTGCCTCATATGTATATCATGCCCCCTGCAGTGAGGAGATGATGTGCTGTAACCTCTAGCAACCAATCAGTGAGCAGTATTACTGTACAGTAATCTCTAGCAACCAATCAACAAGCAGAAATCATGTGCTGTAACATCTAGCAACTAATCAGTGAGCCGTAATGTGTGCTGTAACCTCTAGCAGCCAGTCGGTAAGCGGTAATGATACACTGTAACCTCTGGCAACCAATCGCAATCACTGCCTGATCTGATACAGTAAACTGATTTTAAGTCTAGCTGCTATTTATTCTATGTCACAGAGCAGGTGGAGAGCCGAAATTGTATGGGGGGGCCCGAGAAAACGTTTGCCCAGGGTCCAATCACTATTAAAGACGGCCCTGCTGTGAGGTGCTGGCACCACTGTGAGTAACCAGACAAGCTGACAACAGTGTATGTCGTTAGACTTGACCTGCATTGGCAACCATTTAGTATGCACCCTTAGGAGCTGTAGTACCTGGTGTGAGCCAACCCCCCCCCCCCAGGTATTCCACTGCCTTTTATTCTCCCCTCATTCTCCCCTCATTGCAGAGCACCCCTCTCCCCTCATCCCCCCATTACACAGAGCTCCCAACCTCTGCTGAAAAGTTTACTACTACTGTACTTACTTCAGTTTATCGGCGCCACGCTACCTTCCTGTCCCATTTGAATGACGTCACCTCAGAGGCCGGGACTAGAAGTCACTTGTCAGGTGGGATCTCACTCCACCTGACAGAGAATGCAAAGTAGTTTGGACTGGTGTGGGATGCAGGTAGGGTTGCCACCTGTCCAGGATTCACCCGGACAGTCCAGGTTTTGAGTCATGTGTCCGTGTTTCAGTCCACCTGAAACCCGAACACAATATTTAGACAGGAATGTGGCTCAGGACAGAACGTGACAGAAGGGTGAGGAGCCACTACGTGCACCGCATTACCATTCTCTTTGGAGTTCCCAAAGGTGTCCCAGGTCTGTTACAATCCTATAGTGTATACTAAAAAAAATGACTGTGCACCGCTAAAGTGTTCGGGTTTAGCTTGTAGAAAAAGTGGAAACCCTATGTAGGAACATGCAGTTATAAAAAATGGGTCTTGCAGTTATAAAAGATGTTCTTTGAGGTGGGAATATCCCATCTCTTCTTCCTGGAGAAACAGTCAAGGCAAAGATAAGATAGGTTGGTATTAGGGTTGCCACCTGTCCTGGATTCACCCGGACAGTCCGGGTTTTGAATCATGTGTCCGTGTTTTAGTCCACCTGAAACCCAGACACAATATTCAGACAGGAATGGGACTCGGATCAGGGCCTGATAGGAGGGTGAGGGGGCACTATGCACGCCACATTACTATTCTCTTTGAAGCACTCAAAGGTGTCCCAGGTCTGTTACAATCCTATAGTTTATGCTAAAAAAAAAAAAATAATCACTGTGCGCATGCTAAAGTGTTCGGGTTTGGCTTGAAGAAAAAGTGGCAACCCTAGGTGCAGGAGCGCACTCAGCACCCCGCTGCAGCTCTGCTTTCTGTGTGTCAT
This sequence comes from Aquarana catesbeiana, assembly GCF_042186555.1. Lineage (NCBI taxonomy): Eukaryota > Metazoa > Chordata > Amphibia > Anura > Ranidae > Aquarana > Aquarana catesbeiana. The sequence continues at coordinate 43,392,135 of NC_133325.1, forward strand.
GTATCCAGCTGGGAGACTTTAACCCCGGGGCTGCCTGCACACCGAACCTCGCCTGCGTCCTCCTCCTCTTCCAGGTAATAGATGAGCCCAGAGCTTCTGCCCCTTCCGCATCCTGTAGTCCCAGCCCTGCTACCTTTCGCCATGCTCTGCTGTGCTGGATAAATGTGCGATCAGGCTGGGGGCGGTGCCGACCCCCTGCCAAGTGCCGCCCTAGGCCTGGGCCTTGTCGGTAGGGTTGCCACCTTTTCTTCAAGCCAAACCCGAACACTTTAGTGGCCTGGGACACCTTTGGGTGCCTCAGGGAGAGTAGCAATGCAGTGCGCATAGTGTGCCACAGCAAACAGTGGGTGTGGCTAAATTGCTCTTGCTGACATCATTGTTCTGCCCCCCCCCGGTGATGTCGAACCTGCCCCCAGACAGCTGCCCACAGCTCCCGGATGGCAGCAGATTTGTGTCTGTGACTATCTTGGTTACTTGGGGAGCCACAGCCCAGTCTGAATAATGAGTCCGGGTTTCAGTCTGCCTGAAACCCGGACACATGATTCAAAACCCGGACTGTCCGGGTGAATCCTAGACAGCTTGCAACCTTACTTGTCAGCCTAGGCCAAAATATAGCACTGCCTAATAGTAAGCCCAGGATTTACATTTGTACCTACAGGTGGGCTTATGATAAGGCTTACCTGTAGGTTAAATGAATATCTCCGAAACATGCACTGTTTAGGAGGTATTCACCTGGTTGGCAGCGGGCGACATAACAGGTATGCCACACCTTCAGAGCTCTGCGACTCCCGTGTGATGTCATAGTGGGCCAGCCATTCACGAGGCCACAGCCCAGCGAACCCGGAAGGAAGACCGGGTGAAGATGAAAGATTCATCGCCGCATACTAGCACAATTTGCCTGTACCTTGCAGGGAGAAAGTTTTTTTTTTTCTACTACTTTGCTACCGCTTTACATTTTTGTATGTGTAAATAACTAACAAAGTAATCCTCCATGTCCACTAGTTAACCCATAATTATGGGGTGTGGTTCCCCTAAAAGATTTACATAGACTACAAAAAAAAAAAGGAAAATAGACCACGCAAATCTATCATAAAATTTTTATTATTTACACCCTTTATTCATGTTTGCATTCCTCCCCACCATGACATACTGTAAAGTTAACACTGACCATTGTCATTATTCTCTCTCCGGAGACACCATTCAATTTAATTGCCTGTTTCATTACATATACATACAAGGTAGCATGCAAGATACATGAGTGGGTTTATTGCGGAATAAATCTCATGAAGTTATGTCACCAATAAATAATCCAATAATTGATGTATAAACCAAAGCCCTTATACAAATACCTTTTCATTTACAGTCTCTAATAAATCAGTGAATAAACTGTGATTTTTAATCACTATCCTCCTAATTGTAATTTTTTTTTCTATACATATCTTTTTTTTATATATATGATGCTGCATAAATCCATCATATTGCATAATTTATAGATACACCAACATATGTTTTCACTTGGTTTGAATTCTTAAAATGATTCATTCACATAAATCATATATATCCTGTATTTTTTTTTTAACCACTTCAGCCACTTCAGAAGGATTTGCCCCTCTAATAACCAGGCCATTTTTTGCGATATGGCACTGCGTCGCTTTAACTGACAATTGCTCAAGTCAATACTTTGTAGAGCCACCTTTTGCTATCACAGCTCCAAGTCGCTTTGGATAAGTCTCTATGAGCTTGCCACATCTTACCACTGGGATTTTTGCCCATTCCTCCTTGCAAAACTGCTCCAGCTCCTTCAAGTTGGATGGTTTGCGCTTGTGAACAGCAATCTTTAAGTCTGACCACAGATTTTCTATTGGATTGAGGTCTGGGCTTTGACTAGGCCATTCCAACACATTTACATGTTTCCCCTTAAACCACTCAAGTGTTGCTTTAGCAGTGTGTTTGGGGTCATTGTCCTGCTGGAAGGTGAACCTCTGTCCTAGCCTCAAATCACACACAGATTGGTACAGGTTTTGCTCAAGAATATCCCTGTATTTAGCACCATCCATCTTTCCCTCAACCCTGACCAGTTTCCCAGTCCTGACTGCTGAAAAACATCCCCACAGCATGATGCTGCCACCACCATGTTTCACTGTGGGGATGGTGTTGTTTGGGTGATGTGATGTGTTGGGTTTGCGCCGGACATAGCATTTTCTTTGATGGCCAAAAAGTTAAATTTAAGTCTCATGAGACCAGAGCACCTTCCTCCATACATTTTGGGAGTCTCCCACATGCTTTTTCGCAAACTCAAAACGGGCCATTTTGTTTTTGCTGAAAGTAATGGCTTTCTTCTGGCCACTCTGCCATAAAGCCCAACTCTATGGAGCATACAGCTTATTCTCGTCCTATGTAAAGATACTCCAGTCTCTGCTGTGGAACTCTGCAGCTCCTCCAGGGTTACCTTAGGTCTCTGTGCTCCTCTCTGATTAATGCCCTCCTTGCCCGGTCCATGAGTTTTGGTGTGCGGCCGTCTCTTGGCAGGTTTGCTGTTGTGCCATGTTCTTTCCATTTGGTTTTGATAGAGTTGATGGTGCTCCTAGGGATCATCAAAGAATTGAATATTTTCATATAACCCTGACTTGTACGTCTCAACAACATTGTCCCTTACTTGTTTGGAGACTTCCTTGGTCTTCATAGCAGTGTTTGGTTAGTGGTGACTCTAGCTTAGGTGTTGCAGCCTCTGGGGCCTTTCAAAAAGGTGTGTCTATGTAATGACAGATCATATGACACTTAGATTGCACACAGGTGGACATCATTTCACTAATTATGTGACATCTGAAGGTAATTGGTTGCACCGGGGCTTTTTATGGGCTTCATAACAAAGGGGGTGAATACATACGCACATGCCAATTATCAGTTTTTTATTTCTGAAAAATAGTTTTATGTATATATTTTTCTAATTTTACTTCACCAACTTAGACTATTGTGTTCTGATCCATCACATATAATTCAGATTAAAAAAAAACATTGAACTAAAGGCTGTAATGTAACAAAATAGGTAAAAAGCCAAGGGGGTGAATACTTTTGCAAGGCACTGTAAAGGGGACTGCACTTTAAAGGGGCACTGTAATGATTGCAGTGCCCCATTACAGTGCAGTCCCCTTTATATCACAGTGCCCCTAGCAATAACAGCCCTCCCCATTACATTAATGTAAAGTGGACTGTACTATAAAGGGGCACTGTAATGTAAAGGGGGCTGTGATGTGAAGAGGAACTGAGCACACTGTGGGGCAGCTTTTAAGGGGGAACTGTTCTGTAAAGGGGGTTGTGGTGTGAAAGGGGGCTAAGGACCGACTCTGTGAATATCCCGTCACTAAGCGCCCCTGCAAACATCTCCTCTTCTCCTATACCATGGAAAAAATGACATCCACAAAACCGGTCCCTGGTGCAAAAAAGGCTGGAGACCGCTGCCGTAGAGGACACCAGCTGGTCTACACAACCTCAATCTGCAGTGAGGACACAGAGAAGGTGGAAGGGACAGCTGAAGGCAGGATCAACCAGGTATATTTCACTCAACGCAAAACAAATGCTTTAGTGGCTTTGTCAGTATGAACGCTCTGTTACATCGCATGTAATGAGAGTTTTTCATAGTCTGGGTTTAATGACACTTTAATTACTTCTATGGTTAGCCCCGCCATAAATCCAATCCAGTAAATAAGAGAGTGGGTGGTGCTTGACCCAGAGAACACTGAACATTTACAGGGCATTTTTACAGGGTCAAGGCCACTTAGCAGGTGAGACAACTAGTAACAATTCCCATAGTGAAACATCAAAGTGAACAAGGTAATTGCTTGGATAACAGTTAGAAATTTGCAGCGGCTGGCCCATATTTTCAGAGTTGACATTTAACTTGGAGGTTACCTTTAAGTTTTGTTTTAACAAACAAAGTACATAAACAGATTGGGATGATGAGATGCGCCCAAAATAGAACCCGCATTAAATATACCCGGCACATTCTCGCAATGCAGATCCTTCTTATAATGTATTGCCGTACAGTATGTGGCATTTCCAAATGTAAATGAAGCCATAAAGATATTCATGGAGGAATTATGCATTCGTTCAGTGTCACTTCTACAGAGAGCTGAAACACTCAGCCTAATGGTTTATGGTGTAAGAGACATAATGAATCACCAGCAAGGGAATCGCTGAAGTTAAAGCAGATTATCTTAGGAATTCCAAATCCTATCGTGACTTTTTGGCTTTGTCACCTCTGGTGTAGAAGACTGCATCATTTATGGAGATAAGCAGTGCATGTCCTCATTAGCAGAAGCCACCGTGTCTACCTTGTTTCAAAGGCAGCTAAAATAAGGCGCAGGTTCTAATCCTATTATGAAGAACGGCCTACAAGTCAAAGCAGCAGGAACGCGGTGCGAGGATGGCGCAAATTCTTTATTCATGAGTTTTAAAGGGGCTTGTGAACTACTTCCGGAACTAAGAGCAGCTTGAAGCATGGTGTATCAAAGAGGATTTTAAGTTCAAAAAGTGCTTGTTAGCTTATTAAAGTGAAACTACAAGTTCCTGTGCAACACCATCTCTTAGTACAGTTACATGTCTTATAAAATAACACGAACTATGAAGCTGTGCCCAAAAAAAGGTAGGCTGAGAAAAAGGACTAGTCACCAGTATTGCCTGAAGGCTCCCTACAGCTGATCTTTTCCATTTTACTGATTTAAAATGCCTTGTTCTGCACTGTGTCTCTGTGTGAAGGTGGCCATCTTGGTAGAGTAGCTAGGCTTTGGCTCCTCTTATCAGAGCTGCTACATTGACAACTGGTGAGCTGATGTCTGGTAAGGGAACAGTCAAGCAGTAGCAGGAGAGATTCAGGAAGCACAGATTCATAGAATAATTGAAACAGAAGCAGGGAGATCCTTGCACTGCAGTTCCTCAGGAAAAGCTTCCTCTCCAGGAAGGAGAACAGTGATAAGCACAGTGGTGACATCACACAATCTAACTCAAAATCTCTTGCAACTAGCAGTCAGAGACAGCAGTTTTTCAAATGAGGTGACTTTTGGGTTCACCTGGGATGTCACAACTAGAGGTGCACCTAGGGTTGCCACCTTTTCTTCAAGCCAAATCCGAACACTTTAGCGGTCTGGGATACATTTGAGTGCCCCATGGAGAGTAGTAATGCGGTTTGAATAGAGTGCCGCAGCGAACATTGGGTGTGGCCAAATTGCTCTTGCAGACATCATCTCCCTGCCCCCCTCAGTGATGCTGAACCTGTTCCCCGACAGCCGCCCGCAGCTCCCAGACAGCAACAAATTTGTGTGTGGCTATCTTGCTTACTTAGGGAGCCACAGTCCGGTCTGAATAATGTGTCCGGGTTTCAGTCTGTCTGAAACCCAAGCACATGATTCAAAATCCGGACTGTCTGGGTGAATACCGAACAGGTGGTAACCCTAGGTGCACCGAATGGATATTTCGGTGCATCTTTAGTCACAACCACAGGACCCAGTTTGCCCTGGATCAGTGTCATGGGTTGCCATGACGTGGACCGGTCAGCTGGCACAATAATAACCAGTGACCCTTAAGGGCTGGACATTGCAATAATCCTAGTGGCCGGCCTGCCCTCACTATCGAATGCTCCGAATAACGTAACAAAATTCGTCCTCATTTTGGAAATTCTGACTGAAATTCGAATCGAATTTTACATTGAACTCCAGTGGAATTCTATCTACACATAATGCTGAAGTCAAAGACTGTGTGTGTTAATAGGGTATCATTTGGAAATAATGCTGTTTTTGTTAAGCCAAAGGTGATTTAAAAAGTCATTGTAATTATTTGGTGAAGATTTTTCTTTTGTTTATTCACTTATCTGCATTCAAATCGAAAACAATATAACATTTTCGTTTCAAACCATTTGAAAATTTATCGATTTGAACATTTTAAATCGAAAAAAACAGTAAATTCAAAGAAAATTCGAAAAATTTGAATACGAATTCCGAATGCGAATTCTGAATACAAATTGAATGAATAAACCAAATTGATCTAAATGAAATAACTAGATTAACAAATCAAAACGAAACTAAACGAAAAAAAAATTTTTCATCGTGCACATGTCTAGAGCCCAGACCTGTTCCACTTTTCACCCTTTGCCTTGCTACTGATCGAAAAGTAGGGCTCTGATGTGAAGCGAAGACTGTGTGATTGGGGGCTCTGTGATGGGACAGCGTGATTGAGGGCTCTGTGGTGGGGGAGACTGTGTGATTGGGGGGCTCTGATGTGAAGTTGGGACTGTGTGATCAGTGGGGCTCTGTGATAGGGGTACTGGGTGATTGGGGGTTCTGTGATGGGGAAAAATGTGTTAATGGGGGGCTTTGAGAAGGGGAGACTGTGGGAGGGGGCTCTGTGAGAGGAGACTGTGTGATCGGGGGAACTCCGTGATTTTATTATAATAAAAGTTGGCACATGACTGTCAGCACTTAATTTGGAACTAAGTCTTAGGCTCCGTTCACACCTAGGTGATGTGAATCGCGAGCGGATTCGCCGCGATTCTGCCCCGCGGTTACAGAATCGCGGCAAAACGCGGGAAGTGTTTGCAATGTTATTATTTGTTAATGACACCCCAAACACGGTGGGATTTTGGCACAATTGTCAAGCGATAAAAAGTGTTACAATCACGGCAAAAATTGCAACGTCAAACGCTCCTGGCTCCGTGCCAAGATTTGGTACATGAGCTTCTTTGGAGTGTTTTTGGAGTGGAGGGAGGCCCATTCAAATGAATGGTGTCGTTGCAAAACCCTCCACTAAAAAACACAAAACCGCAAAAAAAAAAAAAAAACGCTGCAGCAGCTAACGCTGCGCTACGCTCAGGTGTGAATGAAGCCTTACTGTTGCACAAAACAAGCTTTCACAAGTGTTAAAGAAATCCAGTGGCTTAGTGGTTAGCAGATCTGCTCTGCAGATCTGAGGTCATTGGTTTGTCCTCTCACCTTCCATAGACATGCTTGTAGGTTATTTGAATTCTTTACAAAAACTGGCCCTCATGCATGTGAGATAAGGACACTTGATGTAAGCTCCTTGAGTTCAGGAGTTGATGTGAATGTAAAAGTTCTGTGAAAATCGTCAGCACTGTATAAATTCCCGAAAACAAAGTATTAATGTCTGTAACAGCAGCCATGGGAATGCTTGTTCAACATTTTCAATGCCTAGGAAGCGTTTGTAAAACTTCTGAGTTGATTTCTCTGATTCTGGAAGTGATGGTTGAAATTGGTAGCTGCTTGCCAAGTGCTTGCTGAATGCATCAATGCTTGATTAACACAAAGATTGAGCATTTGATAAGCTTTGACGTCAACCACCCATGTGAACAAGTGCAGGTTAGTTTTTGAAAACAAATATTTGTAGGGTAAGCACTATATTCATTTATAAAGATCTACTGGTAGATTTAGCTGTGTTAGGTGGTAACTAACCTGGCTGATTTATAGTCTTTGTGGTCATTTTGATTTCCTCCTAAGTTTAACTGTGGCTCCTCCTTTCTGTCTATAAGTTCCACTGTTGCCTTTGGCATTAGCATGATGAGCTGCAGTGAGAGAGTTTTGAATATGCATATCTCTTTAAGCCAATCAGTAGGCGTTTCAGGCCACTGAGCATGCTGAGAGATAGCATGTATTTGGAGGATCGGGGTCCTCCCACCCAGACCTTGTGCATGTGGGAGGAACAACTGCGTTGGGTCGGGCCTGGAGTTTAAGGCCAGGCCATGTGCTCGAGAATCTCCCAGAGAGAGCCTGTTTGGTGCCTGGGGGCATGGGGGAGGTTCTGCTAGAGAGAGAGAGCCTTTTGTTGCCTGTAGGCATGAGGAAAAGGATCGAGTTCTGAGATGAAGTACCCAAGGCTACTCTTCCATGAGCTGAGGACTATGGAGAGGCTGGGAAAGCATCAAGAGGGACTCATCCAAGGAAACCCTGCACAGTGCTGTGAGTTTTTCGGTTGCTATAGAATTCAGCTGTTGCTAAATAGGTACAGAACATTGGGTGCATGCCTAAGGCCCTTGTTCAGCTGTCTACCTGGCTGTTTTGTTTTTGGAGTCTGCTGATCTGTCTGCCTACTGTCCTAGGATGTCCTGCGCCCTAACCCTCTCTCTCTACATTTTATTGTTGTGAGCAATAAACTCACTTTTGTTCATCCTAAAAGTGACTGGAGCCCATCTTTTCTGCAATTGTCCACACCCATCATGCCAAAAGTACCAGCACCCTGAGGTGAAATGTCAACCTGATGCCAGGGGTCAAGGGGGCTCTACAAACAATTAGACCTAAAATATTGATAGTACTAGAACAGTGGTCTTCAAACTGTGGCCTGGGGGCCAGATGCGGTCCTTTGCTTGCCTTTATCCGGCCCTTGGGGCATTACTCCCACCAACACCATTGAAGAGGTCCTATTCTTCCCATTGACACCAAGGATGGGGCACTATTGCTCCCACTGACCCCTAAGATGGGGCACTATTTCTCCCACTGACACCAATGATGGTGCATGCTTCCTCCCACTGAAACTAATGATGGGGCACTATTCCTCCCACTGACACCAATGACGGGGCACTCTTCCTCCCACTGACACCATTGATGGGACAATCTTCCTCCCACTGACACCATTGATGGGGCACTATTCATCACACTGACGCCATTGATGGGCCAATATTTTTTCCACTGATGCCAACTATGGGACTATTCATCCCGCTAAAACTAATAATGGGCCATTGCTTAATTCCACTGATGTTAGAACATCTTTCTATTCCCATTAGCCACAATCTGCCCCCCCAATCTAAAGGACAATAAACTGGACCTTTATATAATATGTCTGGCGATCCCTGTACTAGAGTGGTATAGGGTAAGGATCCTACACAGGACACTTTCTCCAAAATAAGGGTAGTTGTTTGAGCGTACTTAGTATGGACCACACAATTTGTAAATTAAATATAACAGTGATACCTGATCTTTCAAGTACAATCTAAGGGTCAGCGTTAGCATTAATTATCATCTGTCCAAAGCTGTTCTACTGGCACACAATAAGATACATCATGTCTGCCAAGTTTTTCTCTGGTCCTCAAACTGTGTGAATTAAATTTCAAGACAGTAAGAATCTAATACAACAAAGTTCATTCCAATTAAAGGTGATCTAAAAAAATGTCAGAATAATTAATGCTCTAAAAGGAGATGAATAAGAACACTGCGGAGAAATTGTTAAGCGATGTCAGGTCTTGCCCAAGGATTTTTCTATCTCTAATGCCCAACTATGAACAAGGATAAAAGACGGTACCCTGTGAAAAATAACAGTTTGGTTATCTTCAACGTCAATCCCCGTTGTCCCACCAAATGCACACCTGCTTGCAATGGGATTACCTTGCCCCTTGCCCTAAACACTCGTTACCTTAGTGGAGATTTCCTAGGCAATCAACGCTATTTGAGAAGCTCACAGTATTCAGGGAAATCAGAGTAGGCATTTACAGAACGTGGAAGGAGCCAATACAATTGTGCAAGACTGAAGGGAAGGCTGGGAAGCTATTGAGCTCTGTAGGCTTTTGACAAAAGAGGAGCTAGGGATAGCCTGGAAAAGATGAAAAGGGGACTGGAGCTCCACCAAATGGCAGTATATGAAATGACATTCAAATGTTGTATTTCATGTATTTTTCTGAAAAAAAAAGAAAAACATATTTTTTAAATTATATTTATTTAGTAATGAGCAAAAATAACAAAAATGAACAAACAAAAACAAAACAACCGTACTCTATATTTTTAAGATGGTCCCATTCATCCTATAGCCATTAAATTGTCATACCATCATATGATTTTGTTTGGGTGATCACTGTGCACACCATTGGGAGTGGTGTTAGAATCTAGTGATGTCTGGATTTGTTTTCATTTTTCATCAGTCTAAGAATATTTTTACAGGAAATGCCTGATGATGCAAGCAATGCAGTCTCCTTCAGACTTCCTGTGAGATGAAGTGAAAGCAAAAACAATATTATCTTTCTTGTGTGAACTACTACCCCCCCTCCCCCCCAGATAATGGGGATAAAACAAAGGCAGACATATTTGAAGTTTAACTTGGGTGGCAACCCTGGCTCCTTTCAAAGATACACTAGAATATTGAGCCTAGCCACCCAAGGACATGAAGTGTGTCATTCAAAGGGTCACCAGGAAAATAAGGGAAAAAGTATCTGAAAAAGAAAAGGAATGCAGCCTCCACATCTAAGGACTTGGTTTAGATATGCAATTTCTCCACCTCCTCCAACCATCCAATCCAACTGGCTGTAGATTATGATTAGTGTGATCATATGGTGTATTTTTGTTTTCCAATTTTAAAAGACATTAGGATTTCCATTTGAAAAATGTAATTCAAATTTCAAAATGTATTCATTGCAAAATCTTTCAAATTTAAGAGGTAGTTCCTTCTTAAGCCTCGTACACACGATGGGATTTTCCGACAGGAAATGTGTGATGTCAGTCTGTTGGCGGAAAATCGGACCGTGTGTACGCTCCATCGGACAATTGTTGTCGGATTTTCCACGGACAAATGTTGGATGGCAGGTTTTAAAATTTTCCGCGGACAAATGTCTGTTGTCAGATTTTCCGATCGTGTGTACACAAGTCTGTCAGACAAAAGTCCAAAGTATAAACACGCATGCTCGGAAGCAAGGATGAGCCAGAAGCTGTCGGTCTTGTAATCTAGCGTTCGCAATGAAGAATTAACATTCGTGACGCGGCAAATTATGAAATCTCGAAATGCAGCGCACAATTCTCTTCTTCTTTAATGGGATATTAATGAAGCTGCTTTGCTGGTGATTTTTTCTAGTGATATCAAAAATATCATTATGCTTTTTTTAATTTTATTTGGGCAAGTTACCACAACACCATTGTCCCATAGTGTTTAAGATCAAAGATATAACTATGTTGGTGTCCCTTGTTAATTTTACATTGTATTTTATAAAATGTAACTGCCTACTCCCAAACTGTCATTTGAAGTAAAACACATAGCCAAGTATTATTCTACACAATTTTTTTTTTATTGTGCATTAAAAAAAGAAAACAAATAAAATTAGACATGCTATCTGCCAATAGAACTTAACCAAAAAATGAATTCTATGCATCCAAAAATATAGAATATATACCAAATCAAATCATTATTCAACCAAAAAACAAAATAAAAGCCTCATGCATGGGTCCTGCTTTTTAATATAGGGGGTCAACAATGCCAAGAGTTGGTGAAAGCAGGGGTCCGTCATCCAGAGATAACTCCGAAAAACATCTGGATTATTCTCCTGGAGCTCCCGCAGCAAAGGCATATGACATAATTGGTTACGATTAATAAAGCAACCAATTTTTGGTCCAAGAACTCCTCCTCCTCCTGTTTCTGGACTGGACTTGGGTCAAAGCAATAACTCCAAGGCCAATAATAAATAACACGCTATCTCCTCCGATTCCGCAACATGTGTGGTTGAAGAACGGCCGTTCAGAAACTAACTGAAAAGCACGAAGTGAAAAGTGCGAATCAACACTCACCAAACATCTACTAACACGAAATTAGCAGAAGGAGCCCAAAGGGTGGCACTAAAGAGCTGAAACACAACGTAGTACGTCACTACGTTCGCCAACAATTGTGTGCCCTGTGTGTGCATGACTTGTTTGGGCCAACACCCTTCGGACAAAAGTCCACGGTTTTGTTGGCCAACAATCTGATCGTGTGTAGGAGGCTTTAGATAGTTGTCCTTAAAACTTGTCCATGTTGAAAGATTTCCCTGCACCTTCTATTCCAGTAACAGCCATAACTTTTTTTTAATTTCTCATCACTTTCTGTTCCAATGATATAGGTCACCAGTGTAGCACCCTGGTCCTAAACAGGGCTGCTAATAAATCTAGTTGTGCTAGGTGGTAACTAGCCTGGCTAATTGATAGTTTGATCCACTGATTTCTGTCCTAAGTCTGAGTTTAATTGGTAGTCTATCTCTTCTGTCAATAGGTGGATGATGGATTACAATTAATTCAGGTGATTGGTTGAGACAACTTATTTACCCATCAGCAGGAGTTTCTTTTGGCTGCTGTGCATGCTGGGATAGGCTATTTATTCGGGAGGAGTCAGGTGATCAGGGTTCTTTTCACCCGGGGCTGCTGCCTGGGTGAGTGTGGGTCAAACAGCTCCTGGTTGCTGGACCTGAAGCCTGAGTCCTATCCAATAATTCAAGGGGCAGAGGTTAAGCTCGAAGCCTGGGGCGGAACCACGTGTATTAGAGGCTCAGCCCGAGGGGAGCCTGTTCATTGCCGGAGGTAAAGGAGAAGCAGTTGCCGGAGGGACGACCACTCCTGTTACCGGAGGCAAGTTTGGCAGGGATGAAGTTCTGAAGGAGTACCAGAGCAGACACTTCACTAGCCAGGGGATGGTGCAGTAAGTGGGAAAGCTTCAGTCGCGACTCATCCAGGAATACAACTGGTAGCTGTAAGTAAAGCTTGAAGATAAGTACAGAGGTTAGCTGTGGGTGAAGCTCGAGGGATCCATCAGGTAGCTGAGAGATAAGAAGTAGTGAGAGAAGGCGAGCTGAACTTAAGGATCTACAGTGGGATACTATGAGAGAAGTTGCTACAGGAGACAGCTGTTGCTACAAGATATGGATTGCTGCATTCAGCTTAAAATCCCTTTTATTTGTATTGCTGTCTGCCTAGTTCTGTTTTTGATCTGAAGAGTTTTGCCTAATTACTATTGCATTCGCCTAAGGGTGTCCTGTGCCCTAACCCTCTCTCCCACCGTTTCTGTTAAGAGAAATAAAACACTGTTCATTTTTGAAAAAAGTGCCTGGTAGACTGGTGCCAAATCTTTCCACCTTGCACCACAAGTTCAATATTGAGCTGGACCACCCTTTGCAGCTGTAACAGCTTCAACTCTTCTGGGAAAGCTGTCCATAAGGTTTAGGAGTGTGTCTATGGGAATGTTTGATCATTCTTCCAGAAGCACATTTGTGAGGTCAGGCACTGATGTTGGACGAGAAGGCCTGGCTTGCAGTCTCTGCTCTAATTCATTCCAAAGGTGTTCTATTGGGTTGAGGACAGGACTTTGTGCAGGCCAGTCAAGTTCCTCCATCCCAAACTCGCTCATCCATGTTTTTATGGACCTTGTTTTGTGCACTGGTCCAAATCATTTGGTGGAGGGGTGATTATGGTGTGGGGTTGTTTTTCAGTGAAGGGAACTTTTATGCCCCGTACACACCAACGGAAAATGTGTGATAGGACCTTGTTGTCGGAAATTCCGACCGTGTGTAGGCTCCATCACACATTTTCCATCAGATTTTCCGACACACAAAGTTTGAGAGCTTGCTATAAAATTTTCCGACAACAAAATCCGTTGTTGGAATTTCCGATCGTGTGTACACAAATCCGATGCACAAAGTGCCACGCATGCTCAGAATAAATAAAGAGATGAAAGCTATTGGCTACTGCCCTGTTTATAGTCCCAACGTACGTGTTTTACGTCACCGCGTTCAGAATGATCGGATTTTCCGACAACTTTGTGTGACCGTGTGTATGCAAGACAAGTTTGAGCCAACATCCGTCGGAAAAAATCCTAGGATTTTGTTGTCGGAATGTCCGATCAATGTCCGACCGTGTGTACGGGGCATTAGGGTGTCAGCAATGCATACCAATACATTTTGGACAAATTCATGCTCCCAACTTTGTGCAAACAGTTTCAGGATGGTTCCTTCCTGTTCCAACCTGACCACAAATCAGTCCACAAAGCAAGGTCCATAAAGACATGGATGAGCGAGTTTGGGGTGGAGGAACTTGACTGGCCTGACCTCAACCTGATAGAACATCTTTGGGATGAATTAGAGTGCAGACTGTGAGCCAGGCCTTCTCTCCAACATCAGTAGCTGCAAAGGGTGAGCTAGCTCAATATTGAACCCTACGGACTAAGACTGGGATGCCATTAAAGTTCATGTGCGTGTAAAGACAGGTGTCCCAATACTTTTGACTAGTGTATGAAAAAGGCATCATTTTGTATCCAGTTTTCAATAGAGTGAGGAAGGGTTAGATCCTATGTCAAGTTTTCATTGCTGATTGTGTCTCCCAAGGTAAGATTCATATCTCTATTTGTACTGGTGACTACTGTCACTGAAAAATAGGTGATAAGTAATTCAAAACGTTAAGGCTTTCTCTAGAACAGGTGTTGAGATTCAATATTTTACTGGGGACAACTGTTTAAGAGGGACATTCTTCTCACCTTGGTAGAATTTCAATAACTTCCTATTGCATCTCTGGGACATGTCCCCAACCATATACAAAAAAGCAAAAAATAACTGGACAGGGCTTGACTGCTGAGTCGCATAGGCTCAGGAAAAAAAATGACTATTAACATAATGAACAACCCCTTGCCCCCCCATACAAGAAACCGCACTAACACAACCATTACGTTGGAAAAGGGCAAGGCCACAGCTTTATTTACTTCCAACACAGAACATGTAAACACATTTAACCAGTGCCAGTCACAGTTGTGCTGTGAGAATGCTTTAACATAAGTGCTAGACAAACTAATTCCAGCTTCCAATAAAGGGCACAGCCCGTTACAGCAACTTTAAATGCCGTCAAGGACAAAAAACGCAGCTAAAGCTGTGACAAAGGGGCGGGAGGGTGGGCAGGGGGGCGTACTAGGCTTGTGCAATGCGTTTCATAACGAATCGAAATTCGGACGAATTTTGCATCTTTCGAACATTCGGATGCATCTGAATGTCCAAAAAAAAATTACAAATTCCAACTAATACGAAAGAAATTATAGCGGATATAACGAATGAATTCGACATGATTCGATAATCCGTTAAAGACCTAATGAAACAAAAGGTCAACTCAAAGTATATCTTACAGTCCAATCAGCTGATTAATTTTGTGCTGGAGGTTGGATTACTGGCAAAGTGCATTCCTGAGAACTGAGTGAGAAGGGCGTTGTATTGTATTTGAGCAGAGGAGAAGAGATATTGTCATTGTGTGTGTTAATAGATTCAATAAACAAACGACTTTCCAAACTACGAATCATTATCAGGAATCAATATACATACATAAATATTGAATTTCAACGAATACAAACAAAATTATAGCGCAAATAACAAATGAATTCGACATGATTCGAGATTCAGTATAACGAATATCGATACTCTACAGAAATAACGAATTATCCGAAAACGTATTAACGTAACATAACGAAATAACAGAACGAAATTATGTATTTGACAACGAATCGAAACTAAACTAAATTTTCCGTTGTGCACAGGTCTAGGGCATACCCCTGTCAGAACACAATAGCACAGCAGGAAGATCGCTGTACTAACATTGGATTGTTAGTACAATGGCTCCGATCTGAGCTGTGAGGTTTCTTTTTTTCATTTTTTTTTTTTATTCAACCCGCTGGGTTGAACGAAAAAAAAAAAAAAAATAGTGGCGTGTACCAGGCTTTATAGAGAGATTTCCACATGTAGCTCTCTCTCTCAGGTAGCTTCTCGAGCCCCAGGTCAGAGCACCCTCTTGCTCCAGCCCTTCCTTTTTCATCCCACATGCTGTTGGACACAAGTGGGAAGCAAAACCCGGTTTGGATCCCCCACTGCCAAGGTGGCCTGGAAAACCTGGAGCAGATTCCCCCTTAGTTTCCCACATATGAAAGAATGCGAGGTGACACATAGTGTCCCTCAACCATCTCACCTTTTATTATGTCACACTATACATACACTTTAAGCAGAAGAAGCAAGAATAGGACCAGTTTGCTCTTTCCAGTTGTATGTGCAGGTATATGGGGTGGGGGTGGGGGGTTAATGTGCGACTTTATTGCTAATAAGAGGTTGACATCCCTTTACCCATTAATATGACACAAAGTTGGATCCCTTGGGGTCTTTTGTTAATTGTGAGGCACCTAATGCCTCCTTCCACCTTCCTGGCTTACCCCAACGTCAACCTTACCAGAAAGGTGAATTTACACATTAAGGGAACATCGCTTATTCATCACGGTCCCATACCATTTCCAGCATTTTCTAGATTTTAATCAGTCCTTTCAATTTAATTTTACATAATTTAATTGTAATCTTTGAAAATACTCTATAATGCATGATGACCTGTAGAAGACAATCTACTGAAATGACCACTTTGCGCACGGCATTGTCTGCATTTTAATGAATACAGTATGCTCATTAGCTGGTTACATATATAGTTCTCTACGCCCAAAGAGCAGTAAAGGTATGCCGGAATTAGCTATGCAGGCTCATTTAGCTAAAATGTAACTGAAATGAAAAATTGTATGGCTGTATTCAAATTATGACTACAGCTACGCCAAGTACAGAACATGCCACCAATTTCAGGTTCAATTCCTTGACCTGGATGCATCATTAGAACAGCGAAGGAAAGGAAAGTTCTGTTAACTAGACAATGTCTTATACACAATACACTTCTTGGAAGTGTATTTATTGGATCATTTCATACCTATAATTGGGTGAGAAAAGAGTCTTTTACTTATGTTAATTAGAAAACAAACTCTAGAAAGCTGTTTCTTCACTGTGTTGATCAAAACAGCGCCAGGTAATTGGAATCAAATGTGTTAAAAGGTTTAAATAGAAACTCCAAGCAAATTTAAAGATTTCTAGTTAGCCCACCAGCCAAATTCAATACAAAGTGTTAAGCCTATTAAAACATACTGCTAAGGTTTTGCAGGCAAGTGTCCTGGCCTTGCAGGCCTATTGTGGCTTGCAAGTCTCACTATGAAACAGCAACATCTATGCTTTGAAATGAAATAATCCTGTAAGCCTAGTTAAAGTCTGAAAACTAAAATACCTCCCAACCAGCAGAAAAAAACTAGTGCCTACTATTACATGAGGTAGGGGAGGGGGGGGGGGGGTAACAAAACCCGGGAAGGGTGTTCAAGATAGAAAAAGTGTGAAGACACAGTTACATAATCAGTAAAATTAAATATTTTATTACAAAGATAAAAAACATGAGGAAATTAAACCATCCATATCAATAATTATATGTTCCATTGAAAGGCACAGACACTACCACTCAACATGTTTCGCTTTTTTGAGCTTCTTCAGGAATTCTGGTGAAACGTATAATATGCTAAGGATAATGAAAAAGACTGCAATGAGACCTCATGTTTTTTATCTTTGTAATATAATATTTAATTTTACTGATTGTGTAACTGTATCTTCACACTTTTTCTATCTTGAACACCCTTAAAGTCCTGGGGTTTGTTACCCCCCCTACTTCTTGTTCTAGAAAAAATTGGCATGTGGTGTTTAATCTGACTTCTCTGCCTTACTATTCTTTTGCCTACTATTACATGTTATGGGATGGGATGCTCTCCAGGATATCTTGCCACTTAAAGGAACACTCCAGCCATTATTTAAAATTAAAGCCCAATTGCAGGATTTAAAAAAAAATATATATATATATATAAATGCCCAGTGCATATTAAAATAATATACACTGGGCAAACAAAAAAGCTGAGA
The DNA here is from genome assembly GCF_042186555.1 of Aquarana catesbeiana. Classification (NCBI taxonomy): domain Eukaryota; kingdom Metazoa; phylum Chordata; class Amphibia; order Anura; family Ranidae; genus Aquarana; species Aquarana catesbeiana. Next base: position 43,409,641 of record NC_133325.1, read on the forward strand.
TTAAATAAACCAGTAAGCCTAGTTAAGGACTGACAACTAAAATAACCCCCAAATAGCAGAAAAAAAACAAGAACCTGCTATTATTTGTTATGGGATGAGATACTCTCAGTATGTCTTGCCACCTAAAAGAACACCCCTGCCAGTATTGACAATTAAATCCCATAATATGCACTAGGCAAACAAAAAAATTGAAATTAAATGAACCAATAAACTTAGTTAAAGCCTGAACACTAAAATAATAATACCTCCCCAAAAGTAGGAAAAAAACAAATGTCTACTATTACCTTTGTTATGGGATGGGACATTCTCCGGGATGCCATTTAAAGGGACACTCCTGCCAACATTGAAAATGAAAGCCCAATTAAAGAATTAAAAAAATAGAAGTGCCCAATGCATATTAAAACGAAAAAGCAGCTTTTGCTACAATACTCACTTTATCTCTGGAGCTGTCCCCAACAGAAGCTCCACTCCACCCTACTACTGTCACTGGTCCTCACAGCCGCAAGATGAAAAGGAGGTAAAGGACCTGTGATGTCACGTGATCAAAAGGCAGATGCTTGAAAAAAAAAAAAAGGTATGTATTTGAAAAAATAAAAAACAAAAATTGTTAGGGCTGATATTAATTTGGGCTGGTGGGCTAACTGTATATTTTCCATTTGCTTGGAAAGCCTTTTAATCAATTTGATTCCAATGACCTGACACTGTTGTGATCAGCGCAGCGAGGAAACCGCTTTCTATAGTTTTGGACTTTCTTATTAGCAAAAGTAAAAATACTTTTTTTTTAAATTGATTATTGTTATGAAAGGATCCAATAAAAAAGCTTTTAAGCAGTCTATTGTGTATAAAACAATGTCTAGGGAATGGAACTTTCCTTCGTTGTTTCAAATGATGCATCAAGGTCATCATATTCAGCCTTGGATTGTTGGCTTGTTCTGTACATGGCCTAGCTTTACAGTGCCTTGCAAAAGTATTCACCCCCCCTTGGCATTTTTCGTGTTTTGCCTCACAACCTGGAATTAACATGGATTGTTTGAGAATTTGCATCATTTAATTTACAGAACATGCCCACAACTTTGAAGATTTTTTTTTTTTTATTGTGAGGCAAACAGCAAGTAGGACAAAATAACAGAAAAAGTCAATGTGCATAACTATTCACCCCCCGAAAGTCAATACTTTGTAGAGCCACCTTTTGCGGCTATCACAGCTCCAAGTCACTTTGGATAAGTCTCTATAAGCTTGCCACATCTTACCACTGGGATTTTTGCCCATTCCTCCTTGCAAAACTGCTCCAGCTCCTTCAAGTTGGATGGTTTGCGCTTGTGAACAGCAATCTTTAAGTCTGACCACAGATTTTCTATTGGATTGAGGTCTGGGCTTTGACTAGTCCATTCCAACATATTTACATGTTTCCCCATAAACCACTCAAGTGCTGCTTTAGCAGTGTGTTTGGGGTCATTGTCCTGCTGGGAGGTGAACCTCCATCCTAGCCTCAAATCACACACAGAGTGGTACAGGTTTTGATCAAGAATATCCCTGTATTTAGCACCATCCATCTTTCCCTCAATTCTGACCAGTTTCCCAGTCCCGACTGCTGAAAAACATCCCCAAAGCATGATGCTGCCACCACCATGTTTCACTGTGGGGATGGTGTTCTTTGGGTGGTGTGATGTGTTGGGTTTGCACAAGACATAGCATTTTCTTTGATGGCCAAAAAGTTAAATTTTAGTCTCATCAGACCAGAGCACCTTCCTCCATACATTTTGGGAGTCTCCCACATGCCTTTTCGCAAACTCAAAACATGCCATTTTGTTTTTTGCTGAAAGTAATGGCTTTCTTCTGGCCACTCTGCCATGAAGCCCAACTCTATGGAGCGTACGGCTTATTGTCGTCCTATGTACAGATACTCCAGTCTCTGCTGTGGAACTCTGCAGCTCCTCCAGGGTTACCTTAGGTCTCTGTGCTGCCTCTCTGATTAGTGCCCTCCTTGCCCAGTCTGTGAGTTTTGGTGTGTGGCAATCTCTTGGCAGGTTTGCTGTTGTGCCATGTTCTTTCCATTTGGTTATGATAGACTTGATGGTGCTCCTAGGGATCATTAAAGATTTGGATATTTTTTTATAACCTAACCCTGACTTGTACTTCTCAACAATATTGTCCCTTACTTGTTTGGAGAGTTCCTTGGTCTTCATGGCAGTGTTTGGTTAGTGGTGCCTCTTGCTTAGGTGTTGCAGCCTCTGGGGCCTTTCAGAAAGGTGTGTATATGTAATGACAGATCATGTGACACTTGTTATTGTGTTCTGATCCATCACATATAATTCAGATTGAAAAAGCATTGAACTAAAGGCTGTAATGTAACAAAATAGGTAAAAAGCCAAGGGGGTGAATACTTTTGCAAGGCACTGTAGTAATTATTTGAATGCAGTCATACAATTGTTCATTTCAGTTACATTTAGCAAAATGGGTGGACATATTTAAGTGGAGGCTGGTGATTAGGTTACAGGATGGGGAGCTTTTTGGCTATCATAGGGCTCGCCATTAAGATGCATACAGGGAGCACCATCTATCTGCTCATTATTTTATGATGTGGTTGACCATTCAACCCCTCCTTCCTTTTGTATGTAACACATGTGCTGGTGGACCACCATATTTGTTCCCTCTCACACCTAGAAAGCCTGACCAGCTTCATCAAAAAATCAGTACTAAGATCACAAAGGTACCCAACAGACAAAAGATTGTGATTGTTGATGTGGCAGAAGAAAAGACATTCTACAGCATAGACTTCCTAAAGTACACAACTAGAGCCCTCCTACTTACCCTGTTGGGTGGTTTGTGTGTGTGTTGTGGTTGCCAGGGATTACAGAGAACTCACATTAGAATAAATTGTGTGTCACAGTCAGGGGTCAGGCTCCGGGATGCATAGCTATAGCAGGAGAGGGGCTTCCACCTACCAGCAGTATAAATAAAAAAGCACATCACCTGGCAGGTGGCGGGGGGTTCGTCCAAGCTGCGGAGTCTAAGAACTAGCTGGTATATACAAGAGCTCCTGATGGTCCAGATGAATTTTGCTGTGTGTTAGTACCAGGTCGTAGTCCTCAGAATAGCTCCACCAGGAGGTGACCAAGCCAGGGTCCAGTAGCAGGTATAGCAGGTAGGGATCAAGCTAAAGGTGAGTTTGAAGAGAGATAGCGCACACAACAGGGAGCTCCACGCCTTGCATTGGCTGCCGGTCCACTATTGCATCTTATTTAAGGTAGGATGTATTATGTTTAAGATTATGAGAGGCCTGGCCCCAATGTATCTCTGCTCTCGTTTTCATAAACGAGCTCTTGTCAGATCACTCAGATCTACCCACAGAGATTTCCTCTACATCTCGGTGCCCAAGAAAATCCGGCGTGGTGGTTGGGCTTTCTCCTACCAGGGTGCCCTATGGAATAGCCTCCCTGTCGAGCTCCAGGAGGTCCCCACTATTCCGGTCTTCCGCAAGTTACTGAAGACTTGGCTTTTCACGCAGGCGTTTCCTGCATAGTCTCTCTCTCTTCTACCCTTCTGCCGCTCTGTGCTGCTATTGGTCCCTGGGCCCTCTCTTACCAGGATCTTTGCTATGCGTGTCGGTTCCCTTCGGGTAAAATTGCGCTATATTAAGATTCCTCTCAACTCAACTCAACTCCCAGTTCAATTTGCAAGATCCTCTGTTTGTGTGCTCAGGCTCAGTGTGTCCTTACACAACACAGCACAAACAAGTAAAAGGATTGGCAACTCTGTAGTCCATATAGTGATTTTAATGGTTGGTTACATGAAGTGACAACCAAAACAGCTTAACGCATTTTGGCAACAGCCTTAGTCGTAGCATGTTAATCATAAAAATGGCAATACATTTACACTCATATAAGCCCCACCCCAAAACAAATTTGCATGGTAAATTGAAGCAAATAACCGAGCAATTAAGAGGTTAATATCAAGATGCCAAAATGCAGGAAAAGGACTGAGACAAAAGAAATACATCACCTGACATGTTTCAAAAGATATTAAAGCACAGTGGAATACTATACATGATCACCCTACACACACAGGCAAAAAAAAAATAAAAATTAAAGATTTTTCAGTACGCTGGTGCAAACAAACAAAAAAAAAATGTTAAATACTTTTCAGTATGCTGGTGCATGTAGCCCATGTGTAAGGATCCATTTGGCATCATGGTAAACCACTGTGTATAAGACAGGAAAAACAAAGAAGAAAATACAACATGCTTTAACAAAGGTCAAAAGTAATAATAGGTGGTTAGTGAAGACTAGAAATGTGGGAACTGAGACAGAGAGGTATAATGTCTAAAAGGAATGAGGGAATTGGACTGCATTATTTAAGGAATAAATCTGCATCCCATCTGTAATTCATTCCAGTGGGGATCCGTGTCCCCAGGGAAAGGATCCATCTCACTTCCTGTTCTAGAAGTCTTCTGTGTGTATCCCCCTCCACGTGCCGCTTGTTTAATTTTCTGCACTGCACAGAAGGAAATTAGGTCATATTGCCATCATGCATTGTTTTAAAATGTTTTGATGCGTTAGACATCTTTTTTATATTGCTTGAGGCAGTACCATTATAATGCTCACTTATCCTAGTGCGCAGAGACCTTGTAGTACATCCTACATACTGTAACCTGCAGAGGCTGCAATCAATTACATACAGTATATCACATATTTTGAACTGTAATAATAAAATCCTTAATAGGAAATGTTTTGCCATTGAGATATGAAGTAATGAACGTATTATTATGTTTACTGCAGTATTTATAGGTGTTCAGGCCACAGTTGTATGAACCTGTGGTACTGAGCCAGGTTTTGGGAGGTAAGGCTGACCTGTATAAACGGGGAGACAGTAAATTGCCCAGGGTGCATGCCCGGTGGCAGGAAAAACTATAGCCATTGGTCAAAACCTTCACCCATAGGCGTGCGCAGCCTATTGGATTAGGGTGTGCACCCCAAAACTCAAACACAGATGCTTGTGGATGTGTGTATGTATATATATATGTGTATACACCCCTCACATTTTTGTAAATATGTTATTATGTCCTTTCATGTGACAACACTAAAGAAATGACGCTTTGCTACAATGTAAAGTAGTGAGTGTACAGCTTGTATAACAGTGTAAATTTGCTGTCCCCTCAAAATAACTCAACACACAGCCATTAATGTCTAAACCGCTGGCAACAAAAGTGACTACACCCCTAAGTGAAAATGTCAAAATTGGGCCCAATTAGCCATTTTCCCTCCCCGGTGTCATGTGACTCTTTAGTGTTACAAGGTCTCAGGTGTGAATGGGGAGCAGATGTATTAAATTTGGTGTTATCGCTCTCATTCTCCCATACTGGTCACTGAAAGTTCAACATGGCACCTCATGGCAAAGAACTCTCCGAAGAGCTGAAAAAAAAAATCGTTGCTCTACATAAATGGCCTAGGCTATAAGAAGATTGCCAAGACCCTAAAACTGAGCTGCAGCATGGTGGCCAAGACCATACAGCGGTTTAACAGAACAGGTACCACTCAGAACAGGCCTCGCCATGGTCAACCAAAGAGGTTAAGTGCACGTGCTCAGCGTCATGACGTCTTTGGGAAATAGACGTATGAGTGCTGCCAGCATTGCTGCAGAGGTTGAAGGGGTGGGGGGGGTCAGCCTGTCAGTGCTCAGACCATAAGCCACACACTGCATCAAATTTGTCTGCATGGCTGTCGCCCCGGAAGGAAGCCTCTTCTAAAGATGATGCACAAGAAAGCTCACAAACAGTTTGCTGAAGACAAGCAAACTAAGGACATGGATTACTGGAAAAATGTCCTGTCGTCTGATGTGACCAAGATGAACGTATTTGGTTCAGATGGTGTCAAGCCTGTGTGTCGGCAACCAGGTGAGGAGTACAAAGACAAGTGTGTCTTGCCTACAGTCAAGCATGGTGGTGGGAGTGTCATGGTCTGGGGCTGCATGAGTGCTGCTGGCACTGGGGAGCTACAGTTCATTGAGGGAACCATGAATGCCAACATGTACTGTGACATACTGAAGCAGAACATAATCCCCTCCCTTCAGAGACTGGGCCGCAGAACAGCATTCCAACATGATAACGACCCCAAACACACCCCAAGACGACCACTGCCTTGTTAAAGAAGCTGAGGGTAAAGGTGATGGACTGGCCAAGCATGTCTCCAGACCTAAACCCTATTGAGCATCTGTGGGGCATCCTCAAAGGGAAGGTGGAGGAGCGCAAGGTATCTAACATCCACCATGTCTGCAATGTCGTCATGGAGGAGTGGAAGAGGACTCCAGTGGCAACCTGTGAAGCTCTGGTGAACTCCATGCCCAAGAGGGTTAAGGCAGTGCTGGAAAATAATGGTGGCCACACAAAATATTAACACTTTGGGCCCAATTTGGACATTTTCACTTAGGGGTGTAATCGCTTTTGTTGCCAGTGGTTTAGACATTATTGGCTGTGTGTTGAGTCATTTTTAGGGGACAGCAAATTTACACTGTTATACAAGCTGTACACTCACTACTTTACATTGTAGCAAAGTGTCATTTCTTCAGTGTTGTCACATGAAAAGATAAATAATAAAATATTTACAAAAATGTGAGGGGTGTACTCACTTCTGTGAGATACTGTATATGTGTGTGTATATATATATATATATATATATATATATATATATATATATATATATATACAGACATACACTAAATGTAAACAAACATTTTGAAATGTGTTAAAGCTATTTTTAATCTTTCAATACATTTTACATCTTATGGCAGAGCCGGTCAGAAGGAGAAAGTGGGGATGAGAGAGAGGGGAGATGGGTATCAGTTGGCAGTGGTGGTGTTGGGAGGGGAATGGGATTAGTGGCAGAGCTGGAGGGATGGGGATCAGTGGCAGTGCTGTGGGGGGGAGTGATCAGTGGCAGTGCTAGGGGGTTAATGGGATAAGTGGCAGCTGTGGTGGGGGGGTAACGGGGTCAGTGGCAGCACTGAGGGGAATGGAATGAGTGGCGGGGGATCAGTGGCAGTGTTGGGGGGTTGATGGGCTCAGTGGCAGTGCTGGGGTGGGTGATTAGTGGCAGTGCTAGGGGTTGATGGGATCAGTGTTGGTGTGGGGGTGGATGAGTGGAAGTGCTGGAGGGCATATTATCAGTGGCAATGCTGGGTGGGGGGGGTGGATGAGTGGAAGTGCTGGAGGGCATGGTATCAGTGGCAATGCTGGGTGGGGGGGGTGTGGATGAGTGGAAGTGCTAGAGGGCATGGTATCAGTGGCAGTGCTGGGTGGGGGGAGGGGGGGGGTGGATGGGATCAGTGGCACTCACTTGCTCTGTGTGGATTCCGATCTCCATGCTTGCTGTCTCTCCTCTCCCTCCAGGCTTCATATGTCTCCTCACACAGTGGAGACCTCCTCCGCTCCTCCCCCTTAACTCTACTGGATCAGCTGGCTCTTCCAGTCCCCCGGACCCATGCCCCATGCCCCCATCTGCCTTCTGCTTGAAATTAAATGGGCAGAGCCGCAAAGAGGCTGGGTGGGTGGTCCTCCAGCAGTTCTAGATGGAAACATATAGCACCAGGCGGGACGGCATATAGAACAACCAATGCTCTGCATTTTCCTCCATGCAGCCCCTGAATGCTCGCTTCTCCTCCTCTTCCTCCTGAAGGCATTCAATGGCTGCAGGGAGGAAAATGCAGAGCATCTGTTGTTCTAAATGCCATCCCGCTGCCCCTCTCATCCAGGTGTAGACAAGTATGTCAGGGGAGCCGCACGGCCACTTGAAGCATGGGTCCAGGTCGCAAATGCGACCCTTATAGTTACACTTTGGTTCACTGAATGACACTGGCGCCCGTGGTGATTAGGGTGTGCCCAGGCACACCCGGCACCCCCCCTGCGCACGCCTATGCCTTCACCAAATCACCATCTCCATTTAAAACAGGGAAATGTTTATTAATTATTTGTTTAATTTGATTGTATTCTTTGTAGAAGGTAGTTACAAATGTTACAGGACGATCGTCATTGCCTCTCATATATTTAGTCTTGGATTTACTTCTCTTGGAGATCAAATTGTCTCTATTTCTATAGGAGGCAATGGCAATAGCTCTATCTAGATGCCACTGTTGGTAGCCACAATTTCTAATGCCGCGTACACACGGTCGGACTTTTCGTCTACAAAAGTCCGACAGCCTGTCCGACAGACTTCCGACGTACCTTCGGCGGACTTGCGGCAGACTTTCTTACGAACGGACTTACACACACACGACCACACAAAAATACGACAGCCTAGTACGCGGTGACGTACACCAAGTCCGACGAGACTATAAAACGGAAGTTCAATAGCCCGTACGACACCCTTTGGGCTCCTTCTGCTAATCTCGTGTTTATCTCGTGTTAGTAGAAGTTTGGTGAGAGACGATTCGCGCTTGTGAGACTCGTATTTTTCAGTTCGTTTTAACTGTTGTTCAGTCTGTGCTTGTGAGGTTTGTATCTGCTTTTCAGTGCGTTTGGTCAGTTGGCATTGAGAAATCTTTGTTTTATTGGCCGCTCGTTCCTGATTTTCAGGTCGTTCTTCACAGGCCTTGCTGTTCTTCAGTGCGTTCTGTTTAGTGTGTTCTGACCAGCCGACCGTTTTGAAGCCATGTTACCTGTACGTACTCGTCGTCGAGCTCGTGCATTGTATGTGCTTGGTGCTGTAGTTTATTCTTCAGCCCAAGACCAGTCCATGAACAGGGCGAGGAGGAGTTCATGGACCAAGAATTGGTTGCTTCAGCGTGACCAGTTCTGTCACATGCCTTTGCTCCGTGAGATCCGTGAGAATAATCCTGAGGATTTCAGGAACTTTCTCCGGATGACGGACCCCGTTTTTGACCGTTTGTTGGCTTTGCTGACCCCCTATATCAGCAGGCAGGATACCTGCATGAGGCAAGCCATCACTCCGGAGCAGAGGCTGGTCGCTACCTTGCGGTATTTGGCCACAGGGAGAAGCCTGCAGGACCTTAAGTTCTCGACAGGCATCTCCCCCCAGGCTCTGGGGATCATTATCCCAGAGACCTGTTCTGCCATCATACAGGTCCTGCAGAAGGACTATATTAAGGTAAGATATTTTTCTTTTATTAGCATCACATGTTCTTTTATGTAATCTTTGATAATATAATGTATTTCTTGCTTCAAACACTACTTACCATCATTGCAATATAGTGTGAATGTCCCCTTTTTATCCTCACACATGCTGGATTTTTTTCCTGTTATTTTTTGTCATGCATGTATATTTTCCTTCAATAACCTTCCCAGCATGAAGTGATGGGAACATATCCACCTAGTCTACTCATTTGGAATGTATTTTGTTTGAGTGTATTTAGTGTGCTGCTAATGAGCAATTATCTAGATTTCACAAACCCCCCCCCCCCCCACCTAAACTCACTCCAAATAGTGTGCTGCTAATGAGCAATTATCTAGATTTCACAAACCCACCCCCCCCCCACCTAAACTCACTCCAAATAGTTTGCTGCTAATGAGCAATTATCTAGATTTCACAACCCCCCCACCCCCACCCTCGTTAAAATTTGCTGGAATGTTCTGTGGTGTTGATTTGTCTAAAGCAAATATATGTTGCACTTTGCAAAATGCATGTGCACTCTACAAGTGCATTTGTTCCAGTGCTTTAGTAAATGAGCAGAAGCTCTGCTGATTTCCATCATCAAATCATATGCAAGCCTCAAAGTGTTTTCATTAATTGCCCTTGCATGTGATTGTGTACTCCTTGCAACATGAATGCCTTTTTACATTACCTCATTTACTGTAAGCTGGTTAGCAACTGCACCTGCAGAGTGCGACAACTGCAGTCTTGTAGCCTTTTTAGTCCCTAAATTCCTGCGTGTCCTAAAAGTAATTTTTTTTAGGGATTTCACAACCCCCTAAAATGTAATCAATGTTCCATCAGAGGGGGTGAGCAATCTGATAAGTGTGCCTTTCCATATTAGTTATTCCAGAACAATTAAATTATTGAATGTTATACTGATGCTGGGGAATAATGTTTTTAATTGTCTAATTTTCTTGCAATGTTAGCTTCCAAATTAATTGATTTTGGTTTTCTTGTTTGATTTCCCAGTTTCCTTCAACGCCACAGGAATGGCAGACTGTGGCATCCCATTTTGCCAGCCGTTGGGACTTTCCCAATTGTGGAGGGGCTATAGATGGGAAACATGTCCACATTGTGCCACCACCCCATTCGGGGTCATATTATTTTAATTATAAGGGGTTCCACAGTATTGTTTTAATGGCGGTGGTGTCGGCACACTATGATTTTTTATATGTGGACGTGGGGAAGAATGGCCGGATGTCGGATGGAGGAGTATTTGCCCAGACGGAGTTCTGCCAGCGTCTCCAGAGTGGTGGCCTGGGATTGCCACCTGATG